>NW_020200662.1:132442-140304 GCF_001531365.2 Cynara cardunculus var. scolymus | reverse complement strand
GATGAAGGACCGCAGTCACAACCATCTTATCGAATCCTCATTCATAGTTTTATCCATAAAATCTATATATTAATTCCAAATGAAGATAGATCAAAATCACAATCTTCTCAAAAGAATATTCTCTATAATCTTCAACCAACAGTTTTATCATCAAAACTCTGAATATTCAAGAATAACCAGTTCTTGCAATAATATTTCCAAACTCAAAATCCTTTTGTATCCTTTCAACAGGATATCATTTAAAAATTATTTTAAAGAAGCAACCTCCTCTTTAACTGTCCTAAAACGGGTTTTAATACACAAATATATAACTATAACACCTTTAAACTATCAAAATAGTTTTACCATCTTTTCTTCAAAAGCAATATCAAAACCCAGCAGTTTATATAATAAAATATATAAAGATTCTAGTCATCAAAAACTCACAGTGTAAAATCAATAGTAATTATAAAACTCACAGTTTATAATCAACGGTAGTTTAAAAAAAAACTCACCTTAACAATCATAGATTTTGCAGATTTAAAACACACAGCAAAACACAAGCTCTTCAAACAACTTTGAACAAAAGATTCCTTCAAGAACACTTCTCACCGCCACAATACTTTTTTTTCTCTTTCAACAGATTTTTCTTCAAATGAAATGATAAGGTAAAATCTTATCTTTTTATTTATTTAAATACTCCCACCAAGGCGGTGAAGATTATTTTAATTATAAAACTCATAGGCGGTGAAAGCTTTAGCCAATAGAAATGACCTTGGGTGGTGGGTTTTGCATTATAAAATTCATGATTTCTTAACCTTGAAGATATAAGTTTTTAAATAATTGAATAATGTTTCCACCTGAATATCTTATCACAAAATGCATCACCTCATGTATGCTTCACACCACATGCATATATGTATAAATTACACACGTATCATGCCATCTTTTCACATATATGCATGCACAATATCATGTTCACATTACACATATATAGTTCATGCATTTCTACTTAGATATGCATATTTCATGTAATCCACATAATAAACATKTATAAATTACCTCAACCCAGGTTGTCTCAAACCTGGTTAAAACATTCTTCCCCCCTTAAAAGAATTCCGTCCCGGAATTCACTTATTCAAATAACCACGGATATTGGGTTCTCATGTCAGATTCTAATTCCCAATCTGCTTCTGAACCCTTATGGAAACACCACTGCACTTTTACTAAACTGATTTCCTTGTTTCTCAATACTCTTGTCTTTCTTTCAGTTACTGCCTCTGGTGTCTCGATGAAACTCAGCGTATTGTCAAGTTTAATCTCAGGAAATGGTATTGCTAAACTTGAGTCTGCCAAACATTTGCGTAGATTTGATACATGAAAGGTGCTGTGAATTAAGCGGAGTTCTTCTGGTAATTCCAACTGATAAGCTACCGGTCCAATTCTTTTGCATATTCTGAATGGTCCAATAAACCTTGGACTAAGCTTACCTTTCTTCCCAAATCTTATAACACCTTTCCATGGAGATACCTTTAACATTACAAAGTCACCTACGTTAAATTCAATCGATTTTCTTCGTTTGTCGGCATAGCTTTTCTGTTGATCCTAGGCAGTTTTGATTTTTGTTCTAATCTGGTCAATCTTTTCAGACGTTACTTGGACAATCTCGGGACCTGTCAATTGTTTTTATCTACCTCATTCCAACATAACAGCGTTCGACATTTTCTTCCATATAGGACTTCATAAGGCGCCGCTTGGATGCTGGAATGATAACTATTATTGTAGGAAAATTCTATCAACGATAAATGTTCTTCCCATGATCCCCCAAAGTCGATGACACAAGATCTCAACATGTCTTTGAGAGTTTGGATGGTTCTTTCACTTTGTCCATTTGTTTGTGGGTGATAAGCCGTACTTAATCTCATTTGTGATCCCAAAGCTCTTTGCAGACTTTCCCAGAACTTTGAAGTAAAGCGACTGTCTCTATCAGATATGATGGACAATGGAACTCCATGTCTAGTCACAATTTATTTAATATAGATTTAAGCTAATCTTTCCAATGAATAAGTCTCTTTCATTGGTATGAAATGTGCAGACTTTGATAGACGGTCCACTATTACCCATATTGCATCATAAGCTTTTGGAGTTCGGGGTAATTTCATGATAAAGTCTCTCGTAATATGATTCCATTTCCAGATCGGTATTTCAAATGATTATAGATTTTCATAGGGCCTCTGTTGCTCTATTTTAACCTGCAAACAAGTTAAGCATCATTCTACATATCTTGCGATGTCTTTCTTAAGACCTGGCCACCAATAAAATGCCTTCATATCTTTATACATCTTGTTGGTACCTGGGTGAATGGAATAACGGGACTTGTGGCTTTCATTTAGGATGGTTTCTCGTGTATTCCCATAATTTGGTACCCATATYCGACCTTGGAAACATAATATTCCTTCCCCATTCGGTTYCATGATGGAAATTATYTTACCCACTTTTTCTGATTTCTTGTTTTCTTCCTTGACRGCCTMTGTTTGGCATCTCTGTATTTTCTTATGTAAATATGGGTTTAAACTTATTTTCATCGTCATTGCCTTGATAGTTCCACTTCTCTCTTTACGGCTCAGAGCATCGACTACAACATTAGCCTTTCCTAGGTGATACAAAATTTCATAGTCATAGTCATTAACTAATTCAATCCATCGTCGCTGCCTCATATTCAGATCCTTCTGGTTGAACAAGTGTTGTAGGATTTTGTGATCTGTATAAATTTTACACTTCGTTCCCAATAGGTAATGCCTCCAAATCTTTAAAGCAAAAACCACGGCCGCCAATTCCATGTCGTGAGTTGGATAGTGCTTTTTATGATCTTTTAATTGTCGAGATGCATATGACATGACTTTCACTCTTTGTATCAAGACAAAGCCTAAACCCAACTTTGATGCATCACTATATATCATAAAGTCTTCAGTTCCATCGGGTAAAGATACTATCGGGGCGCTGCAAAGATGATCTTTTAATAACTGAAAGGCTTTCTGCTGTTCTTCTTCCCACTGAAATTTAACATTCTTTCGAGTTAATTTCGTCAAAGGCACGGCTATTTTAGAGAAATCTTGAATAAACTTGCGGTAATAGCCTGCCAATCCCAAGAAACTTCGAATTTCAGTTGGTGTTTTTGGTGCCTCCCATTTTGCAACGGCTTCAATCTTTGCTGGATCTACCTTTACTCCATCCTCAGATATAACATGCCCCAAAAACTAGACTTCTCTCAGCCAAAATTCACACTTTGATAGTTTAGCATACAACTTTTCTCTTTTCAAAAGCTCAAGGATCAATCGAAGATGTTCTGCATGCTCTTCTTAGGTTTTCGAGTATATAAGAATATCATCGATAAATACAATGACAAATTTATCGAGGTATTCTCTACATATTTGATTCATCAGATCCATGAAAGTTGTAGGTGCGTTAGTCAAACCAAATGGCATAACCAAGAATTCATGGTGCCCGTACCTGGTTCGAAATGCTGTTTTTGCTATATCACCTTCTTTGACTTTTAACTGATGGTATCCTGATCGCAAATCAATCTTTGAGAAGTAACTGGCTCCTACTAGTTGATCAAACAAATCATCAATCCTGGGGAATGGATATTTGTTCTTTATGGTCAATTTGTTTAACTCTCGATAATCAATACACATACGCATGGTGCCATCTTTCTTTTTCACAAACAGAACTGGAGCTCCCCATGGTGAAGTACTTGGCCTGATAAATCCTTTAATTGTATAATAAGTTCTTTTAATTCTGATGGAGCTAATCTGTACCGTGTTTTTGTTACAGGTGCTGCTCCAGGTATCAAATCAATCCCAAATTCAATAACTCTATCTGGAGGTAGCCCTGACAAGTCTTCTGGAAAGACTTCAGGATATTCACTGACAACCAAAATTAATTCTTGCTTATTTTCTCTTTCTTGGCATCATTTATGTAAGCTAAAAATCCTTGGCATTTCTTTTGGATATATTTTCTAGCTTTCATCACTGATAGCAAACTGGTACGATGATCCTGATGATCACCATAAATTACGACTGTCTCTCGATCAGGTAACATAATTCTAATCATCTTCTTATTACAAACGATGTTGGCCTTATTTTCGGTCAACCAATCCATCCCTACTACCACATCAAATTCTTTCATAGGTATGAGAAACAATCGGATGGGTAGCTCACAATCCTCAATCATGATAGTGCAACTTTTAAACATATAACTCACAGATACTTGACCGCTAGCAGTATCAACTACTAATTTATCGTTAAGTGGCACATAATTCATACGAGCACAAAAGGCTAACGATGGGGATACAAATGAGAAGTTTGCACTCGATTCAAATAACACTTTAGCCTGTAAGGAGTTCACGAAAAATGTACMTGTTACTACATCGGGTGTAGTTTCTGCTTCATGTTTGGTCATTTGAAAAGATCGACCCCGCACCCCACCCGTTGCTCCTCTGCCCATATTTGGTCTTCCTCGACCTGTTGAGTATTGCTCCCCATGGTGAACTGTGGGGCTTTCAATTGTGGACAATTTGGTTTGAGGTGATCTGGAGAATTACAATTAAAACACCTTTTAACTGTTGGGCAAACATTCGACAAATGACCTGTTTCACCACAATTATAACATTTCCTTAGCTCAATCTTRCATTCTCCCTRATGAACTTGATGACATCGGGGACAAGTCCTTTCATTGAATCTTTGTATGGGCCTGTTTCCATGCTTTACAACTTTTGGTCCTTTGTATCCGGTCAATGGACCTTCCCATTTCCTCTTTTCTATTGCTTTCCCTTCTTCTTGTCTGTTCTTGTTTCTTTCTGTTACCTCCGCTGTGTCAACGGTCAATGAAAATGTAGCCGGATTCATGTATATGACAAATTCTCTGATTGATGGTTTCAATCCCCAAATATACCTTTCCACTCTTCTAGATTCTGAGGAAATATAATGTTCTGCAAATCTTAAATATTCGATGAATTTCTCTGTATATTCCCTTACAGTTATGTCTCCTTGTTCCAATTTTAGAAAGTCTTCTTCCATTTGTCTAATGGCAGCTTTTGGGCAAAACTGCTCCTTGAATTTGTTGACAAACTCTAGCCATGTCGTAGTTTGCAAAATATCGGTTCTGGCTAAGGATTCTACTTCCTACCAAAATAATGCATTTGATTTCAGCATAGAGACTGCAAATCTGACTTTATCTGTTTTTGCACATCGGATGGTATTGAATACAAACTCCATCTCTTTGACCCAACACATAGCTTTAATTGGATCTCTATCTCCCGAGAAGGTTGGTGGTTTACAAKTTAGAAACATCTTTATATCTCCTTCCCTATTATTGAGAATTGGAATCGATGGAGTAACTTCAATTCCGCCTGTCTCTATTCTGGTAGGATTCCTCAAATTAGAAGTCAAGGTTTCCCATAGCTTTCCCATTTCTTCAGCTAATATGTCTCTTGTTACATATGCTAAGTGAGACATCCGTTCTTGATTCATATTTTCAGAGTTTGATTCTGCTTGATTCATATTAATTTCTGGTTGGCTTATTCTGCCTCTAGTATGCCCCCTACCGCTGCCTCTACCTCTGCCTCTGCTTCTGCCCTCAGAGGTGCCAATAGGAGCAACAGGGGATTCTTCTTCATTGGGGTGGGTGATCCTTTTTGACCTTCTTGATCTACTAGCCATCTGTAGATATCAAAGTTAAAACACACATTTTTCACATTCCCAAATATAATAAAGTGTCCAAGTTCAGTTATGTACCTGTAGATTCAAAATTACATTGGCCAGATGTAATCCGAAAATACCTTACATACTTATATCTTAACTTATTAAATTTATTCCAAAGGTGCTAACTATGTATGCGACCCTAATATGCAATGAAATAGTTTAAGTCTAGGTATCATGCATGTGAATACCTAAATCCATTAAACTCAGGCTCTGATACCAACTCTGTAACACCCCCAAATCCATACATTGCCTATAACACATATTTCATATATAGAATACATGTTTTTCCCACATAGGTCCTTGATACAAGAGTCTATAATGTAAAATACGCAACCCAAAAATTTCAAAAGTACATGCTCTTATATCCTAGCATCTATGCTTCCAAAACAGCTAAGCACATATGGAAGTAATTCACATAATGCTCTTTCCCTTATTATCTTTACCTGCACACATAATTTTGTAACACACAAAATGAGGGTTAGATCACCAAAACATCTATCTTATGAAGCAAAACTAAAAACATACTTCTTCTGTCCATCGGGCCTCTGGTTCCAAACCACACTTGGAATATATTTCAACATCCAGGACCAGAGCCCCTCTTGTCTTTCTTCCAGAGCTTCTGGTTTCTCGACCAGAGCCTCTGGTTGTACTAACCAGAGCTTCTGGTTCAAAAGACAAGATCAACCAGAGCCTCTCTGGTTCAACGTGTAAGCCAACCAGAGCCTCTCTGGTCTGTTTTTCATAAAAAGATTCTGAGTACAAAATTCTTTTCTTAAAACATCTAAAAATATGATTTTGACATGAAAGATCTTATCAATAGATACAAAACCTCTAATCCAATTAATACATTTAGTAAAAACTTGCTCATCCTCCAAATCAATAACCAGAATCCTCTGGTCCAATAATGAGGACCAACCAGAGCCACTCTGGTTCCTTACAAGGAACAACCAGAGCCCCTCTAATTCCTCATAAAAATGACCATTTTGTTCCAAAACACTTTTAACCATTAACAATGGCCATAGGCCAAGTTTTCCCCTTCTTAGTAACATCAATACTATTATTTCTAATAAGAACAATATCTTTGAGTTCTCAAATCACAAAGAAGTAAGGACTAAGATCTATTGTAATCTTAAAAGACATAATAGTAAGAGCTATAATATTCACACACAATTGCCACCCTTATATCCAAAAGACACCTCCCTTTGATATGTCACCCTTATTCTAAAAGACACATCTCCTTGATATGCCACCCTTATTCCAAAAGACACCTCTYCTTRATATGCCACCCTTATTCCAAAAGACACCTCTCCTTGATATGCCATCCTTATTTCTTCTTCAAAATCTATGAACTAGTTCGGATGAAGGACCGCAGTCACAACCATCTTATCTAATCCTCATTCATAGTTTTATCCATAAAATCTATAGATTAATTCCAAATGAAGACAGATCAAAATCACAATCGTCTCAAAAGAATATTCTCTATAGTCTTCAACCAATAGTTTTATCATCAAAACTCTGAATATTCAAGAACAATCAGTTCTTGCAATAATATTTCCAAACTCAAATCCTTTTGTATCCTTTCAACAGGATATCATTTCAAAATTATTTTAAAGAAGCAACCTCCTATTTAACTTTCCTAAAACGGGTTTTAATACACAAATATATAACAATAACACCTTTAAATTATCAAAATAGTTTTACCATCTTTTCTTCGAAAGCAATATCAAAACCCAGCAGTTTATATAATAAAATATATAAAGATTCTAGTCATCAAAAAATCACAGTGTAAAATCAACAGTAATTATAAAACTCACAGTTCATAATCAACGGTAGTTTAAAAAAAACTCACCTTAACAATCACAGATTTTGCAGATTTAAAACACACAGCAAAACACAAGCTCTTCAAACAGCTTTKAACAAAAGATTCCTTCAAGAACACTTCTCACCGCCACAATACTTTTTTTCTCTTTCAACTGATTTTTCTTCAAATGAAATGATAAGGTAAAATATTATCTTTTTATTTCTTTCAATACTCCCACCAAGGCGATGAAGATTATTTTAATTATAAAACTCATAGGCGGTGAAAGCTTTAGCCAATAGAAATAACCTTGGGTGGTGGGT
>NW_020200662.1:96944-132292 GCF_001531365.2 Cynara cardunculus var. scolymus | reverse complement strand
TTTCACATATATGCATGCACAATATCATGTTCACATTTCACATATTTAGTTCATGCATTTCTACTTAGATATGCATATTTCACGTAATCCACATAATAAACATTTATAAATTACCTCAACCCAGGTTGTCTCAAACTTGGTTATAACAGGTTTCGACAATCCTTTGTAAGATGAGTTTTAGGTCTTGCAAGGACCGCTGAGTCGAGTCGACAAAGGCTTGGAACTCAGCCTATGTGACTAGATCAGCCACGGGGGTAACCCCTGCAGCAACAGATGCTGCAAGTTGTGCCTCAGCTCTAGAGGCGCCCTCAATGCCTTGTGAGAATGTGGGCATTGAAGGACTTCCATCGAGTCCTCGATAGCCCTCTACTGAGGAGCATCTCTTGATGGTGCTACATTTTCTTCGGCTTCAGAGGCTGAGTAAGAGAAGTAAGTGTGTGTCCCCTTTGCTAGATCAAGTATCGAAGGGGCTTGTGCATAAATTGGAGATCACTCTGAACGATCTTGAGAAATATCAATGTCAGAAGCAACACATGCTTCTGGGTGTGTGGAGGATTATGGCGAGCCATGAGGCGATTGGGTTCTTATATCTTCATCACCTCCCTGTTGGGAGAGAGGCGATGAATGGTGTGGTTCCTTGGAAAATTCATCTCCAGAGGCCTGAAGAGTGGCCTCTAGATGGCTGGTTTGGGTGAGGATTGGAATGGGCCGTCCTTGGTCAATACCCCTTTGGCCTTGATCACCAGGGGTAGTGGATGTGGTTGCCCTTTGGGAGGTGGGTATGGGAGTTGTGTTTGTAGGGAGATGCGTGAGAGTGTCATCATCATCATCAACTTCATCATCCGATGAAGACGACTCCTACACTCCCTCGTTTGCATCGAGGGACGGCTCTATCTGCTCTAGGGTTGCTGCCCGTGGTATGACACTGAGCATGGCCTTCAAGACGGTCCTCTCTATAGTGTAGCCATCCTTGGAAATTGTTGGGCGATGGCTGTTCATCAAGAATTGTGGAGTAAATGGTTCTTCGGCCGGTAGGCTGTGTCTCCTCATCGCGTCCCTTATGTAGAGGGCAAGGAAACGCAGGAAGAGGACAAAGGACAATGGCTTTCCCGTGGCCATGAGCTTGCACTTCTTGATCATCGTTGCGTGGATCTCATTGTAGATGAGAAGGGCGTTGTCCAGCGGTATATTAAAGAAGAGTCCATACATTATTGTCATAATGTTGATGTTCCCTTGATCCATGCTCCCGAGCTTGCAGGTGAGGGCTCGATTCAGGATCGAGAAGAACATGTTCCACATAGGAGGCAAGAATTGCCTTTTGAAGTCGGATGCATTGCGTAGGTCACGGTTGTAACCTAGCATCTTGATGAAGCGAAGTATGTCAGAACTGGTGGGTGGCTCGGCGTAGTGTTCGATGTTGAGTTCTTGGCGGGTTGGGAAACACAGTACCTTGGAGACCTTTGCACCAAAAACTTTTACTAAGCAAACCATGTCATTTGGGACATCAATGTTCCCCATGATGCCAAGGTTCTCGGGGAAGAACTCACATGTCTGCAAGTATTGTTGGGCGTATTTTAATGGTACGCCATTGTCTGATAGTGTAAGAGCAGGTTGGAGGATGTAGTTTTGAAAGAACTCTATCATGATTGCGAACCTGTCTTCAAAAAAGTTTGTGCATAGGTCAATGGCGTGATTGTTGGGCTTGATAGGTAGAAAAACCAGTGCACGGCTGTCTGGGCTGGTTGATTGCACGTGGCTGTCGTTGTTTTGTGATTCATGAGAAGCTGAGGATGCCTTTGTTGGAGTAGTTACAGGTTTATGTGATTGCAGGTCGTCTGTGTTCTTGAGAGGTTTTGAGAGCTTAAAGAGGTAAGTTGTGGAGAAGATTGGTTTTTATAAGTGGGGTAGGGGAACGATTTTGGGTTTAAAGAAATAATATTTGAAATATAATGATTATAGAAAGGGACGTTTGGCAAAAAGGTGATTGGTAGGGTGATCGTGGGCCGTATGATCTGCACAGTGTCATTAATGCAGGAGGCCACGTGTCTTAATGAGGTGGGTGTAAGGGTAATATGAAAGGGTGTATGGGGAACAGGCTGTTGAAAGTGTCAGGCGCGTGTATGATGACGTTTGGTTGATTTGGGATAATTAAAAAAAAATAATTATCCCAAATAATATCTCTTGAATATAATCCCAAAAAAAATATTTATTATTTAAAATTCCATCTAATTGTTAGATAAATACTAATTACGAAGTTTTGGTCTTCTAAAGACCCATGTTGTATAGTTTTTTGTCACAAAAGCTGCAATTTTGTATAATCTTGAAAAGCTTTTCAAATAAAGATGGGTTTTTGGGTAAAAATAATTTTGTCATGGAACCAGAGGCGCTCTGGTTGGTCATGACTTTTGGGGGGGAACCAGAGGTCTCCGGTTAATAGTGATGAATTTATTCATTGATGGAATGTTGGGTTTTATGAATAAGAGGCCTTGGATAGACAAAACAGAGTCTCTTGTTTAGCATGGAAAACCCTTAGATTTGAAAATATTCCCTTAACGTAGGACCAGAGGAGTTCTGGTTGAATGAAAGGGATGTTCACTCCATAATTTAGCATTTTTTGTATCCAGAGGCTCTATATAGTGGAACCAGAGGCTCTGGATTGGAAAATGCATATGTTGTGTAATGGAAATGCTTTATGATGAATGCAAAATTTCCCCTCAAATGATGCATGGGGATGTGAATTGAGTTAAAAAAACTCTCCCTAGAATCAATAAGAAGGTTGAATTTGATGACTAGAGGCTCTGGTTGTGAATGATGATTAAAACATGTATGGAATGTGGTTTAATTTCATGTGAATGGATATGAAAAGGATGGGCCTTTGGGACCAGAGGGCTCTGGTTCCAAAGATTTTGAATCCAGAGGCTCTAGTCTTTAGAACCAGAGGCTTTGGTTGTGAAGTATATGGACAAATGATGAAAGAATGTTAAATAATGATGCAAGTGAAGTCCAATATGGACTAGAGGGCTCTGGTCGCAAAGGACTTGGAAACCAGAAGCTCTGGTCTTTGGAACCAGAGGCTCTGGTTCCATATATGATGAAATATGACGAAGTTATGTGTATGAATGAATGACCGATACCAAGTTTGAGACCAAAGAGGCTCTGGTCTCAAATGATTGGAATCCAGAGGCTCTAGTCTATAACCAGAGGCTATGAATGTGATGTAGGTACTTAGTGAAAAATCACAAAGCATTTGCTTTGGGCCAGAGGGGCTTTGGTTCCAAAGGCGATGAAAAATATTTGGCCAAAAATTAGACAAGTATTTCTAATTGGCCAGAGGCTCTGGTTTAGAGTACTTGGTGTTTATGGCCATAGATATATCACTTGTAGGCATAACCATGAGATATTGAGTATCTCTGGTTTCAAACTAAGGATTGTCTCCAAGTGGTGAGATTCAGCATACCCATCTTGCTGACAAGGAATCAAAATCTTTTCTCATCAAGAGCTTTTGTGAAAATGTCAGCAAGTTGAATCTTTGTAGGAACAAAGTACATCTCTATCGTACATTTTTCGATAAAGCACTAATTCAGCGGTGGTCCAAATTCCACATGATTAGGCTAGAAAACATAGGTAATTGTGCACCCCTTTCTGGGTGGGACTGTCAACACAATAGCGGCTATCCACAATACCACAGCCCGGGGATGTACCCGAGTTAACAAGTAGCGTGTGCGGACGAGGAGTTTTATTTGGAAACATATACTCTCAAGCGTATCAATTTAGCATTTATCCTAAGTGCAAAAACAGTTTTCACAACAAAACAAAACATAATGAACCCGACTAAGCAGTTCCTTAGCCCAAGAGGTTCCAAGTAAAACTTGACTAAGCAGTTCCTTAGCCCAATGGTTTCGAGCAAAACATCGACTAAACAGTTCTTTAGTCCCAATATTTCAAATTCATAAACATGCAAAGTTTGCTCAATTTCATGCTTTTCCCCCAGAAATATAAAAAGCATTAAAAGTGGGGCTGTGAGAGCTCACCTGTTTTGCGATTATCCGAATGGTTCATTAAGGACTTGCTATGGTCGCTCGCACTTCCTGACAAACCAACCAGCGCTATATTACTTACGGTTTTCCTTGGCTAAGGTAGARCAAGATTGTTBTAAATGCAAGGTCATCAAGTGTTTTTATAAAATAAAGCCGATTTAATTATTTATTAAGTAGGAACCTTCCAAAAATCCAAATAATGACATCATTAAATGTCATCCCAAAACAAATGATGGCAGCCGCCAATTACCAAAACGAAGAGATTTTGAGTGGGTTTAACACTCTTTTCAAGAATAATCCACAATTCTTGAGCCACACGCCTTCATCACCGATTGCATGTAGCTCAATATTTCCAAGAATTAAAAAGAGTCTAACACAAAACTACCATCTTTGAACAACTTCCAGAAAACAAAAATATATTCCGATTCCAACAAGTTTTCAAAGGGATAAATCCGATTAGCGTTGCATGCAAGACCTATCATCCAAAAATGTGATCGGACCTCACATGCAAAGAATTTTTCTTTCTTTCTTGGAGATTTAAAAAACTTGGGTCACAGATTATCGTCCCCAACGAAGACACAGGCAGGTCTTGGATGAATAATCCCTCATCTTTAAATCCCAAAAATTTTACTTAAAGAATCGAGTAGAGAGAAGAATAACGACTTCCGGATATCTAAAAGAAAATAGAACAGCTTTAAAAACATACCTTTTCTTGATAAAAAGACACGAACAGGTCTTCAAGAACAGCAAAAGTCCTTAAGTTTTTCAAGGAGATGGAATCGGTTGAAAAGTGATGAAATTAGAGAGAGAGAGAGATGAAATGGCTGGAAATTTGGAAAGTGAAGAACTTTCAAAAGGGAAGGGGGGTATTTATATGTGGATTCAATGAAAAGAATGGCCTGACCTCTAAAGGCCCAAGCCCAAAAAGACTTTTAATTAAAAACTAAAAGACCCCAATAAATACAAGAAAACATTTTTGACAAAAGATTTAAACACCCTTCTTTCAAATTAATAATTGGCAACCAAATATAAAAGATTGGAACTTTGGAATTTTGAATTTTAAAAAGAATGAAACGAAAATATCGACTTTATTTTTTATGTGAAATGTTTAAAAATTTATTTSGCATTGCACGAACTAACTTGGTTAGCTACCCGCCGAAACGTGACCTAACAAACTAATCTTGGAAGAAGAGCAAGATGATCTCAGATTATCGTAGCTAAATCCTAGAAAGACTTAGTTTTCAATAAAGGTTCTAAAATGGGATACTAACCTGAAATTCCAAAATGCAGGGTTGTCACATCTTATCAATAAAAGAGTTCAAGACATCATCCAGTTATAAACCGAGACTTACAAGAAACCGAGTGAACCATTACGTACCGGATGCCAAGATCATAGGATTCCATATTAAAATCACCATATTATACCATACCATTGTTGCTCAATACAACAAGGAGACAGGATCTACGACCAAATATATTGAACAACGTTATAATACCAATAAATATCAAGAACCAAGAGATCGAATCGGTTTACATAACGAAGATAGTGCATCACCCCGTCCTTCACCTCCCGGACACATGCCAAAGTTCGAGTCAAAATCATATATTATGGGAAACTTCGCACCGCCCGCCTTCCTCTACCAGGTATGTACCAAGGTTCCCTACTCATTGCGCTTCCTCCTTTCTGAGCAATGAGTATTCACAACCGTAGAAAGTCTCACCCGTCCAACCCGGGATCTTGATTTCGCCATCAACTTCTGGTGTACCACACGAAGTAGTACCCGTACTATGGCATACAATTCAAGAAACAAAACAATGAGTCCGGATTCAGAAAGCAAACTGATGTACCGAGATAGTAATAAGGAATCGACTCAAGAGACGAAATCAAAGACAGATCAAGATCGTGTGACTCCATTCAAGACCAAAAACATTCATATGAAAATATATATATGTTCAAATCAATATGTAACAATTAACTATATAACTCACCGGGCAACCGTATAATACCGAAAAGCTCCGAATTGAGCTCACAAAGCAAGTCCAATCTACCACACTTAGATTGCTTCCAAAGTATCAAAACATGTCCTAATTACCCCCTGGAGTAAATATACAAAATCTCATAAGCAACCAATATAAGAAACTCATGATATACACATATCCTATTTGAAGATTTTAACTAAATTTCTATGTACAACTACTGCATGCAGAACTGTTTTGCCCATTCTAAGCTCGAAAATCATGCCTTAATCATAAAATAAGAAATAAACTAGACTCAAATATCTAACTAAGTAAATTGGCCTCACCTCATTTGGATTTTTCTACGATTTTATACAGATTTTCAAAGTCTGCACACTTTCAATGCATTCAAAAGTCGAAAATTCTCATTTTCATACATTTTCCTCAAACCATTTCGATTCCAAACCATTCCAACTTTTGAATCTCAACTTAATATAACATATTTGACATAAACAACCAAAAATCCAACCTTTATTTTATCATTTATATTATCTCCCAAATCATTGACTTAATCAAGTCAAAGTTCATATAATGAACTTGCATAAATCTTGATAATCTCTTGAATCTATTGACCATTTCATGCCATAAACACTAAAAAGCACTCATTTTATACACTTAAGATCAAACCCATATGAAACCCTAACCCTATCTCAACATGCAATCCATAAAACAAGAATGTCAACCAAGAAGAAGTGCAAAAAAATCGATTATACCCTACTTGATGATCAAATCCTTCAAAGATCTTGTAGTTCTTCTTTGATTTGAGTTGATTCAAGCCTATGTGTGTGAAAATCGCACCTCTAGTGTGTGTGTGAGTTATGGACTTAAATGACATGAAAAATGGGCCAAAACTCCAATTTATAATGCTAAAACTGGAGTTGGGCCGATTTGGCCCGGCTAGGTATCCATTTTGTCCATCAACACTTAAAATATTCATAACTTTTCGCTCGGACCTCCGTTTTCTATGAGGTTTTCACCTACACGTTCATAAAAAGATAATCTATAACATCCAATAAAATATTCCAGAAAAGATCTCTCAAAAAAAATCCGTTTTACGTATCTATTTGACGTGATATTTTCCCAAATCCTCTAATATAATCTTAAGAAATAAAATTCTAAAATTCTAAAATTCCAAACCTAAACTCCCACTAAATCATAAGTTCTCTTTAACCCAATAATTAAATATACTAAGCAATTAATTGGGCATATTAGAAATTGGATGTTACAAATACCTCCTCCTTTGAGGATTTCGTCCCCGAAATCAGTGTTGTGGAAATAAAGATGGGTATTTCGCCTTCATCTCATCTTTACGTTCCCGTGTCCAATTTGGTCCCCGATGGTGTTTCCACTTGATCAATACAAAGTCCACTTCCTTATTACGTAGTTTCATTTTTCTCTCGTTCAGAATTGATTATGATTCTTCAATGTATCTTAATTTCTCATCTACTTTGACTTCGGGTAAGGGCACCGTCTCTTCATGTTTACCCAAGCATTTACGTAAGTACCCGACATGAAACACATTGTGTATCCCCGTAAGTTCCTCCGGTAACTCTAGTCGATAAGCTTGTTTTCCGATACGCTCCAATACTTTGAACGGGCCAATAAATCATGGACTTAACTTTCCTTGTTTTCGGAATTGAAGTACACCTCGCCAAGGAGAAACTTTCACCATTACCATATCACCCACCGAGAACTCGATTGGCCTTTTGCGACGATCTGCATAAGACTTTTGACGATATTGGGCAGCTCTCATTCTTTCGCGAATAATCTGAATTTTGTCATGAGTGATCTGAATGAGTTCGGGACCAACTCAAACTTTCTCTCCCGTCTCTCGCCAACACAAGGGTGTACGACACTTACGTCCGTATAAAGCCTCATAGGGAGCCATTCCAATTGTCGAGTGGTAGCTATTGTTGTAAGAAAACTCAACCAAGGGTAGGTGAGTATCCCAGCTACCACCAAATTCTAAGACACATGCGCGTAGCATATCCTCGAGAGTTTGAATGGTTCGTTCTGATTGACCATCGGTCTGAGGATGATAGGCCGTACTAAACGCATGACGTGTTCCCAACTCTCGTTGAATTCTAGTCCAAAAATTAGAAGTGAATCGAGAGTCGCGATTAGAGATAATCTTCACTGGTACACCATGTCACGAGACAACTTCATCAATGTACAACCGCGCCCATCGATCCATAGAGTAAGACTCTCAGACAGGTAAGAACATTGTTGATTTGGTCAATCGATCAACTATAACCCAAATACTGTCGTTTTGACGTTGGGTCTTCGATAGTTTAGTAACCAGATCCATTGTTAATTCCTCCCATTTCTACATCGGTACCTCAAGAGGTTGTAAACTACCATACGGTTTTTGGTGTTCAGCCTTTACTTGTAAGCATGTGGTACATTTCTCAACATAACGTCCAATATTAGTCTTCATCCCAGGCCACTAGTAATCTAAACGAAGATCTTGGTACATTTTAGTACTTCCTGGGTGTATTGATAATCGCGACTTATGTGCTTCTGCTAAAACAACGTCTCGCATGCCGCCAAGTTTGGGGACTCAGATTTAGGTCTTAAAAACCTTCAAGCCACGTCCATCTTCAGAGAGAGAATCAATGTATCCTTTGAAACAGAATCTTGTTGAACAAAAAAGCACCCTTCCTGAAAAATAAAAAAACATTTGTAGTGAAAAAGATAATTACTATCTTACATGCCAGGACCATACAAGCCTGTTACATGAAATGCTTGTTCAAATAACAATTAAGGTGAAGCAGGGTCGAATGGATTGGATTGACTTGGAAAATGGATTCGTTCTACTTTGACATTCTCAGGCTTCAAAGCCTCAATCTGCCATTTCCGAATCTCATCAAATAGATTATTTTTAACCGACGTATGAATGATAGAATAGCATAGAAGTCCAAAACGTGTCTTCCTACTAAGAGCATCTGCCACTACATTGGCTTTACCCGGATGATATAATATCTCATAGTCGTAATCTTTGATGAGTTCCATAGCACGTTGTTGACGCATGTTCAAGGTCTATTGATCAAATAAATACTTTAAGCTCTTGTGGTCAGTATAAAGTTGACACTTCGTACCATAGAGATAGTGTCGCCAAAGCTTCAAAGCAAAGACAACTGATGCTAATTCAAGATCATGAGTAGGGTAGTTTTTTTCATAATCTTTCAATTGGCGAGAAGCATATGCAATCACCTTGCCTCGCTGCATCAAGACACATCCAAGACCGAGTCGAGATGCATCACTATGTACTATAAAGTATTCATTACCCTCAGGTAGAGCAAGTATAGGCGCGTGTGTCAGACATTCCTTTAAAGTCTGAAATGCTCGATCTTGGGCCTCATTCCATTCAAATTTAACATTTTTACGAGTCAAAGAGGTTAATGGTACTGCGATCTTAGAGAAGTCCTTGATAAATCGTCGATAGTACCCTGCCAGACCCAGAAAACTCCGAACATCCGAAGCATTCTTTGGTTGCTCCGATTCTTGAATTGCTTCGATCTTGGCTGGGTCTACAGAAATACCGTCTCCGGATACGGTATGCCCCAAGAATTGTATTTGGTGAAGCCAAAATTCACATTTCGAGAATTTTGCATAGAATCGTTCTTTTCTCAACAATTCTATCATTTGACGTAAGTGTGAAGCGTGTTCGTTTTTGGACTTTGAGTAAACCAAAATATCATCGATGAATACGATCACAGACTTGTCGAGCATAGGATAGCATACTCGATTCATTAAGTCCATAAATGTTGCAGGTGCGTTTGTAAGTCCGAATGGCATTACGAGGAATTCGTAATGCCCATAACGGGTCTGAAAAGCAGTCTTGGGTACATCGTCCTCCCGTACCATGAGTTGGTGATAGCCAGACCGTAAGTCAATTTTAGAAAATATCTCGCTCCTTGCAATTGATCAAAAAGTTCGTTAATTTGCGGTAATGGATATTTGTTCTTTATAGTTACCTTGTTAAGCTCAAGGTAATTTATACACATCCGGAAAGTTCCGTATTTCTTCTTAACGAAGAGGACTGGAGCACCCCAAGGAGATGTGCTTGGTCGGATAAAACCCTTGTCCAATAATTCCTGCAGTTGTTTCATCATTTCTTTTATTTTCGCAGGTGCGAGACGATATGGTGTCTTTGCTATCGGAGTTGCACCCCGTATCAAGTCTATAAGAAATTCTACTTACGATCTGGTGGCAATCCAGGCAGATCATCCATAAATACATCCGGATATTCACAAACAATCGGAACGTTCTTCACCGTCTTCTTCAATTCCTTCGCCGCATCCACAACATAGGCTAGAAAAATTGAGCAACCCTTGTTTAGATAACGACGACCTTTTAGCATAGAGATTACCTTTATGTCGATCACACGCCGCTCCCAGTAAATGTATAGGTAATTCCCCTCGCTAATATGTATTCGAATCATTCGTTGTGAACATATGATGTTGGCTTGATTCTTTGCCAACCAATCCATACCAATAACAACATCGAATCTATGTATATCAGTGGGAATGAGATCAATAAAAATTCATAGTCATCTAAAAGCAATGTACACTCTCTAAATACCTTATCAGCAACTAATGGTACTCCGCTCGCAGTGTCAATAGTGAAAGGTTTTTCAAGCATAGTAGGCACAGATTCAATATAGCGAACATAATCATTTGACACAAAAGAATTTGTTGCACCAGAATCAAATAAAATATGAGCAGGCCAAGAATTGACAAGAAATATACCCGTAACAACGTCGGGATAATTCATGGCTTCCTTCGCGGTAATTTGAAATGCCCTGGCCTGAGGTTTCGGAACCTCCTCCTCTTTGGTCGAAGCCCCCATTGTATGTATCGGTCGTTGTCTTGGTTGTTGTACCGACCCCTTAATTTCCTCCAGTCTATTCTTTGTACATTCTTGCATACGATGACCTAACACACCACAATTATAACATGTCTTTTCTCTTTGAGGGCATTGAGTTCGTATGTGCCCAACATCACCACAACAGAAGCATCGTACATAAGTTTGATCACCACTACATCGTCCCTGGTGAWTCTTGCCACATTGGTTGCAGTTCCGTGGTGTATTTGACTGCATTGTATAAGCTTGTGAGGTAGTATGTGATGTATTATGCGATTGAGCTCGTCTCGACCTGAAGAATCGAGATGATTTAGATGTCGGGGTCGAGAAGGTTCTCTCAACTCTCGATCGTTTCTCCTGTACATCAGAGCCATCAAGGAGACTCAGGTCATGCTCCCGTTTCCTTGCATACTCAACTGCTTTGGTAAATGATAGTACGTCGCGATTGGTGACGAATTTGCGAATATTCCATCGAAGACCGTTGACAAAATGATTAATCTTGTCCTTTTCACTTGGTACGAACCGTTGGGCAAACTGAAGCTTCCGATTGAACTCTGTTTCATATTCAATTACCGACATGAATCCCTGTTTAAGCTCTAGGAATTCCTTCTCAAGCTTTTGTTTCAAATCATCCGGACAATATTGTTCGAAGAACAGCACTTGAAACTCTTYYYATRTCRTYCTATCCCTAGTATTAGGATCCATTGATCGATATGTGGCGTTCCACCAAGTGAGTGCACGATCGGTAAATGTCGCTGTAGCATAACGTACTTTATCCTCCTCCTGTACGTAAACAATTCTAAAGACCTTTTCAGTGTTTTCGACCTATTGCATTGCAAGTACTGGGTCCATCTGTCCCGAGAACTCTGTAGCCCCACTGCTTCTAAATGTTTTAAATGATGGTCGGTCCGACCTTGGTTTGGGTACGTCTTCATTAACCGGCTTTGGTCCTTGGACAACCGGATTCTGAGCATTAACTGGTTTTTGCACATCCGATAACTTTCTTTCAAACTCTATTCTTTGTTCTCGTAGAGCAGCACGTGTTTGATCATTCATTATTTACAATAACCTCTCAGTACGAGGTGATAGTTGGGCTTCATCGTCATTGTCCACATTTTCTTGGACATTCCCTTCAAGATTGAGGTTTTCATCCCCAATTTCTTGAGTAACCGGCGTGTTGCTAGATGCATCATGATCAGACATCGCACTGAAATTATAATACATATATATAGGGGTCAAATAATATTCTATCCCTTGTACCCCAACAATTCCTAGGTTTCTCCTATTGGTCCATATCCTATATAATCATAACCTAGTCACTATACAATGTCAATACCTAAGTATAATCATAACCTAGTCACTATACAATGTCAATACCTAAGTATAATCATAACCTAGTCACTATACAATGTCAATACCTAAGTTTGAGTCCGAATATCATTAATGATATCTAGTTCACTCAAACCACAGCTCTGATACCATATATGTAACATCTACCTTGAGCAAACCCCAAATTACCAATTCCTATAAAATCTCCAATAAAAAATAATCTATTGATTATTGGGACCAAAATTGATCCTAAATTATTCTAAAAGTTTTGTCAAAGCCATCTGGGCCAAKGATGGAAAATCTGAAAATGCTGCTAAAAAAAAACTAAGTCTGGAGGAAGACCAGAGGCAATGGTTGGACCAGAGGCAATGGTTGGAACAGAGGCAATGGTCCAGAGGCTGTTTAAATGGCTAAGTCTGGAGGAAGATCAGAGGCAATGGTTGGACTAGAGGCAATGGTTGGACCAGAGGCAATGGTTGGACCAGAGGCAATGGTCCAGAGGCTGCTGAAATGGCTAAGTCTGGAAGAATACCAGAGGCCAAGAACGACCAGAGGTGAGACTATGAAGGACCAGAGGCAATGGTTGGACCAGAGGCAATGGTTGGACCAGAGGTAATGAAGGACCAGAGGTCATGAAGGACAAGAGGCCATGAAGGACCAGAGGCATGAAGGACCACAGGCCATGAAGGACCACATGCCATGAAGGACCAGAGGCTATTCAATGGTCCAGAGACTAACACCTTGAAACACATAAATCTGGGCATAACATTAATTAACCTCAAAATACGGGATATTAATTTTCTAGAAAAACTTCATAAAAATATATGTTCTATTTTAGTGATAAAAACCACCCAAAACACAATTCAAAATCGGATACAACAGATTTTTACTTACAACCCAAATTATGTAACCAAAAGAATACGGGACATGACTATATATATAAGCTACTATTTACCCAAAAGCAAGATCGATATCTTCAAGTTCCCCGATAAATCTTCAAGTCAGACAACAGGTTCTTTCTATTTATTCGTCTTCTTTCCTGAGAAAGGTTGCCACTAAAATGGTAAGCCAACGCTTAGTGAGTTAAATAGTTAAGTATTACATATCAATATCACACATGTTTATAAACATATATAATAAACTCTTATCAATAAAAGAGTTCAAGACATCATCCAGATATAAACCGAGACTTAAAAGAAACCGAGTGAACCATTACGTACCGGATGCCAAGATCATAGGATTCCATATTAAAATCACCATATTATACCATACCATTGTTGCTCAATACAACAAGGAGAGAAGATCAACGACCAAATATATTCAACAACGTTAGAATACAATAAATATCAAGAACCAAGAGATCGAATCGGTTTACATAACGAAGACAGTGCCTCACCCCGTCCTTCACCTCCCGGGCACATGCCAAAGTCCGAGTCAAAATCATACATTACGGGAAACCTCGCACTGCCCGCCTTCCTCTACCGGGTATGTACCAAGGTTCCCTACTCATTGCTCTTCCTACTTTCTTAGAAATGAGTATTCACAACCGCATAAAAGTCTCACCCGTCCAACCCGGGATCTTGCCTTCGCCATCAACTTCTGGTGTACCACACGAAGTAGTACCCGTACTATGGCATACAATTCAAGGAACAAAACAACGAGTCCGGATTCAGAAAGCAAACCGATGTACCGAGATAGTAATAAGGAATCGACTCAAGAGACGGAATCGACTCAAGAGACGGAACAAAAACAGATCAAGATCGTGTGACTCCATTCAAGACGAAAAACATTCATATATGAAAATATATATATGTTCAAATCAATATGTAACAATTAACTATATAACTCACCGGGGAACCGTATAATACCGAAAAGCTTCGAATTGAGCTCACAAAGCAAGTCCAATCTACCACACTTAGATTGCTTCCAAAGTATCAAAACATGTCTTAATTACCCTCTGGAGTAAATATACAAAATCTCATAAGCAACCAATATAAGAAACTCATGATATACACATATCCTATTTGAACATTTTACCTAAATTTCTATGTACAGCTACTGCATGCAGAACTATTTTGCCCATTCTAAGCTCGAAAATCATGCCTTAATCACAAAATAAGAAATAAACTAGACTCAAGTATCTAACTAAGGAAATTGGCCTCACCTCATTTGGATTTTTCTACGATTTAATACAGATTTTCAATGTCTACACACTTTCAATGCATTCAAAAGTCGAAAATTCTCATTTTCATACATTTTCCTCAAACCATTTCGACTCCAAATCATTCCAACTTCTAAATCTCAACTTAATACAACATATTTGACATAAACAACCAAAAATCCAACCTTTATTTTATCATTTATATTATCACCCAAATCATTGACCTAATCAAGTCAAAGTTCATATAATGAACTTGCATAAATCTTGATAATCTCTTGAATCTAATGACCATTTCATGCAATAAACACTAAAGAGCACTCATTTTATACACTTAAGATCAAACCCATATGAAACCATAACTATATCTCAACATGCAATCCATAAAACAAGAATGTCAACCAAGAACAAGTACAAAAAAAATAGATTATACCTTACTTGATGATTAAATCCTTCAAAGATCTTGTAGTTCTTCTTTGATTTGAGTTGATTCAAGCCTATGTGTGTGAAAATCGCACCTCTAGTGTGTGTGTGAGTTCTGGACTTAGATAACATGAAAAATGGGACAAAACTCCAATTTATAATGCTAAAACTCGAGTTGGGCCAATTTGVCCCGGCTAGGTACCCATTTTGACCATCAACACTTAAAATATTCATAACGTTTCGCTCGGACCTCCGTTTTGTATGAGGTTTTCGCCTACACGTTCATAAAAAGATAATCTATAACATCCAATAAAATATTCCAGAAATGATCTTCCAAAAAAAATCCGTTTTACGTATCTATTTGACGTGATATTTTTCCAAATCCTCTAATATATTCTTAAGAAATAAAATTCTAAAATTCCAAACCTAAACTCCCAATAAATCATAAGTTCTCTTTAACCCAATAATTAAATATACTAAGCAATTAATTGGGCATATTAGAAATTGGATGTTACACCCACATACCTTGGAGTGAGCTTACCTTTATTTGCAAATCTAACAACATCCTTCCATGGTGAAACTTTCAACATCACAAAATCACCTATACCAAATTCAATCGGCTTTCGACGATTATCAACATAACTTTTCTTGCAATCTTTGTGCTGTTCTCATTCTTTCGCGGATCTGTTCGATCTTCTCAGAAGTCTCTTGGACAATTTCAGGACCCGTCAACTGTCTTTCACCCACTTCGTTCCAACACAATGGCGTTCGGTATTTATGTCTATATAATACTTCATACGGTCCTGCTTGGATGCTGAAATGGTAACTGTTGTTATATACAAACTCTATTAATGGCAAATTATCTTCCCACGATCCCTCGAAGTCAATAACACAACTTCTCAACATATCTTCGAGATTCTGGATAGTTCTTTCACTTTGCCCGTCAGTCTGCGGATGATAAGCTGTACTTAGTCGGATTTCAGACCCCAAAGCTTTCTACAATCCTTCCCAAAACTTTGAAGTAAACCGACTATCTCTATCATAAATAATAGATAGTGGAACACCGTGTCTGGTCACAATTTCTTTGATATAAATCTGTGCCAACTTTTCTAAAGAGTACTTCTCTCTTATTAGCAGAAAATGCGCAGATTTATACAGACGATCAACAATTACCCATATCGCGTCATATCCCTTTGGAGTTCGTTGCAATTTTATGACGAAATCCATTGTAATGTGATCCCATTTCCATACAAGTATGTCTAAAGATTGAAGAGTATCATACGGCTTCTGATGTTCAATCTTAACCTGTAAACATGTCAGACACTATTCCACATATCTAGCTATGTCTCATTTCAATCTGGGCCACAAATAAAAAGTTTTTAAATTTCTGTACATCTTATTGGTACCTGGATGGATAGACTATCGGGACTTGTGACTTTCATTTAATATAATGTTCTGGATATCTCCAAAACATGGTACCCAAATTCGTCCTTGGAAGCACATTAGTCCTTCGTCATTCTGTTCCAAGGTTGAAATTATCTTATCCAACTTTTCTGTTTTAACAAATTCTTCTTTTTATAGCTTGTTGTTGACATTTCTGAATTTCCTTATGAATGTCAGGGATCAAATTCATTCTCATTGCCACAGCTTTAATGGTTCCACTCTTTTCTTTCTTGCTGAAAGCGTCAGCCACCACATTAGCTTTTCCTGGGTGGTAGAGGATTTCACAATCATAGTCATTAACCAGTTCAATCCACCGAAGCTGTCGCATATTTAATTCTTTATGGCTGAACAAATGTTGTAAACTTTTATGATCAGTATAAATCTGACATTTCGTTCCCAGAAGATAATGTCTCCAAATTTTTAGAGCAAACACCACTGCAGTTAATTCCATGTCATGGGTTGGATACTACTTATCATGATCTTTTAACTGTCTTGACGCATAAGAAATCACTTTTTCTCGCTGCATTTGAACACATCCTGACCCTAACTTTGAAGCATCGCTGTAAACCACAAAGTCTTCAGATCCATCTGGTAGAGTTAATACTGGCGCGCTGCAAAGATGATCTTTTAATAGTTGAAAAGCTTCTTGCTGTTCTCCTTCCCACTGGAATTTAATGTTCTTCCGAGTCATTTTAGTCAATGGCACGGCTATCTTAGAATAGTCCTGAATGAACTTTCGGTAATAACCGGCCAATCCCAAAAAGCTTCGGACTTCAGAAAGATTTTTTGGAGCTTCCCATCTTGCAACTGCTTCTATTTTCGTTGGATCTACTTTTACCCATGTTTCTGAGATGACGTGACCCAGGAATTGGACTTCTCTTAACCAGAACTCACATTTAGATAAATTTGCGTACAACTTTTCTCTCTTCAAAAATTCTAATATCTGACGAAGATGTTCTGCATGTTCTTTGTTGATCATCTCTCTCAGTGATTTGATGATAATCCCTTTTCACTTATACGTTGTGTTTATGTTTTTGTCTTTTTAGTTCCAGCGACCTTCACTGAGTATGTTCAGTGATCGCTGAAGAACTTGCATTGTAAATCTATCAGAGACAACAATACTTCAAGAATTCAACACTCACACCAAAGAACCTTCAGCAAACATCGAAGACTGAAACTGAAGATTAGAGACTGGCAAGTACGTGATCTGAAGCGGTATTCAGTGATTACAAGCCCGTCTACATATGTGTGTAGACTGCTCAAGCTTTAGAGAATGATGAAGAGACCTTCAGGTCATTCCAACATTCAGCGATCAAATGAAGCTTGCTTAGCATGATTGTTGTTGTCTTGTCCTTATACATACAAAGGACAAAACCCATACCTTTATGAAAGTTGGTACGGTACGGAGCCGACTAGTCGACTCTATTGTCCMCCAACTTTAGGTAAGGATGTCTGCTCATGAATAGTGCTTTTTGTACTTTTCACTGTAGCGAAGGACAAGCCTTCCTCTTAAGGCTTGACACGCACTCTAACCCTACCATATTGCATTAAATGTTCATTTAATACATTGGGTATAAATAGAACTATTTCTTCTCCATGCAGAGTGAGCGCAACTCACTCTCTTACCCTAATTCTTACTTCAAGCACTTTCTAGCTTAAGTAAAGGATCTTCTCTTCAGCATTTCTTTTCTTGCATTTGCTAAGACTTAGTGTATAACTAAAGATTGTTTAGATAGATTTTGTATCACCTTATCTTTCCGCAAACAATCTTGTAAAATCTGTATTGATCTTCTTTATCAATGTTTATTTTAAATTTGAAAATATTGTATTTGTATTCATCCCCCCCCCTTCTACAAACTGTTTTACTATTCTTGTAGACCCTCAAAGGACCAACAAGTGGTATTAGAGCAGTGTTTTCTTTCTTTCATTGTGTTTAGCTGTTTTCAGTATTAGTTGTAACAACCTGCAATTTCCCACATACAGATAATTCACATAATCACACTCATAACACAGAATGTAATATCGTTTACACAACATGGATTTAAGAAAAACTTTTCTCAATACATTTATGAGCAACTAAGTTTCATCTATTCTAAACTTTTCCCTTGCCTTTATCCTATGAGGTATGATAACCAGCAAAACAAGTTAGTCCAATAACTGAGCGTTAGACCTAAAAGGTCTACTGAGTGTACAAATTTCAAACAAATAACATACTTTCCAAATTAGTAATTCAGAATCAAACCATTACATCTCTCTCGCGGTTACACCGCCATGACATCTCTCTCGCGGTTACACCGCCATCACATCTCTCTCGCGGTTACACCGCCATCACATCTCTCTCGCGGTTACACCGCCATCACATCTCTCTCGCGGTTACACCGCCATATCATCTCTCTCGCGGTTACACCGCCATTACATCTCTCTCTCACGGTTACACCGCCGTTACATCTCTCTCACGGTTACACCGCCATTTCATCTCTCTCACCGTTACACCGCCATTTCATCTCTCTCGCGGTTACACCACCATTTCATCTCTCTCGCGGTTACACCGCCATTTCATCTCTCTCGCGTCGAAATAAAATCTAAACAACTTTAGCCGGATTTGAAGTCCCGTCAACCATGTCTGGACTTGAAATCGGGACAAATACTTAGTGTGAAAAGAGAATAAATCGGACATAGCATGAGCGATTTAGCATACATTCGTTCAACCCTTAGGCGATTTAGATCATTCACCGGGTAACACATGAACGGTTTAATGGAAAACCCGATCACCCCTTGAGCGGTTTATGGTTAATCCGGTCACCTCTTGATTGGTTTAGGGTTAATCCGGTCACCTCTTGTCCGGTTTATGGAATACCCGGGCAATATGTATTGCAGTTTATACAAAACAAGTTTCAACAACAATTAAATTATTCTACAATAATGAATACTCCAAAACTTAATACACTCACCTTAGAACCGAAAATCCTAGTTTCAAATCTTCTTCTTCTTCAGCCAAATCCGGTTGATTAGTATAAGGAGACTTTCCTAATATCAAGAGCGTAAAACTTTTTCATCTGAATCCCACTTGCTATATATAGAATTTTAGGAATCCTGCTATTCTCAGCCGACTTCCTTTCACAAGACTTATAATAAATCTTTATATATACACACCTCATCCCCTAACATATATATATATATATATATATGTATTCAAAAACATTAAATCAAAACTTGAAACCTGAATATTACAACATTCCCTCAAAAGAATTCCGTCCCGGAATTCCATTCAAGCAAAAAGGTAGGGATACTTCATTCGCATTTCAGACTCCGATTCCCAAGTGGCGTCTGGTCCTTTATGATAACGCCACTGAACCTTTACTAACCCGATTTCTTTATTTCGCAACTTCTTCACTTTGTAATCAGTAATTAGTTCAGGGGTTTCTTCAAAGCACATTCTTTCATTCACCTTAATTTCGGGTAGCGGCACTGCCAAATCTGGACTTATTAGACTGCCAAATCTGGAGTTATTAGACACTTCCTCAAATTTGACACATGAAACGTGTCATGGATTCCACTAAACTCTAAAGAAAGTTCTAGCTTGTAAGCCACTTCCCCAATCTTTCCATTAATAGGGAATGGTCCAACATACCTTGGACTTAACTTTCCCTTTTTACCAAAACATACCAATCCTTTCCAAGGTGATACCTTTAACATCACTTTATCACCTTCTTGGAACCCAATCGGCTACCGTCGTTTATCTGCGTAACTTCTTTGTCTATCTTGTGTTGCCTTTATTCGTTCTCGAATTACTCCTATTTTATCTGCAGTTTGCTTAACTAATTCAGGCCCAGCTAACTGTTTTTCACCTATTTCGTTCCAACACAAAGGAGTTCAACATTTTCGTCCATACAGAACCACGAAAGGTGCTGCCTGAATTCTCGAATCGTAGCTATTGTTGTACGCAAATTCTACCAGAGCCAAATGACTATCCCATGATCCTCCGAAATCAATTACACACGCTCTAAGCATATCTTCTAACGTTTGGATAGTTCGTTCACTTTGTCCATCAGTCTGAGGGTGATAAGTTGTACTTAGCTTAATCTGTGAACCCATTTCTCTTTGGAAACTTTTCCAAAACATAGATGTGAACCGACTATCTCTATCACAGACAATTGATAGAGGAATACCATGACGTGTCACTATCTCATCAATGTATAGTTTTGCCAATCTCTCCATTGAATATGACTCTTTCATAGGTAAGAAGTGTGTAGATTTAGACAACCGATCTACTATCACCCATATAGCATCATAACCTTTTGATGTTCTCGGTAATTTGGATATGAAATCCATAGTGATGTGATCCCACTTCCATACTAGAATTTCTAAAGATTGCAACTTACCATAAGGGCGTTGGTGTTCAATCTTTACCTGATGACACGATAGGCATTGCTCAACATGCTTAGCTATATCCTTCTTCATACCTGGCCACCAATAGTGTTGCTTCAAATCCTGATACATTTTATTTGTACCTGGATGAATTGCAAAACGTGACTTATGAGCCTCACCCAAAATTCGTTTCCTGAGATCACCATAGCATGGTACCAAAATTCTATTCTGAAATTTCCAAAACTCTCTATCATCTTTCACAAATTCAGATACCAACCCACCTAATCTTTCTTGTTTAATCTTACTTTCCTTCATGGCCTCATATTGAAATTCTCGTAACTCTTCTTGAATACTGGGTAACAACTCAACTTGTAAAGCTATAGCTTTGATAGTTCCACTTTTCTCTTGTCGACTTAACGCATCGACCACTACGTTTGCCTTTCCTTGATGATACAAAATTTCACAATCATAATAACTTACCAATTCCAACCATCTTCTTTGACGCATATTTAGATCTTTCTACTGAAATAAATGTTGTAAGCTCTTATGATCTGTGAAAATTTGACATTTTGTTCTGTATAGGTAGTGCCTCCATATCTTTAATGCAAACACTACTGCTGCCAATTCCATATCGTGAGTAGGATACTGCCTTTCATGATCTTTTAATTGTTTAGAAGCATAAGCTATTACCTTTCCACGTTGCATTAGGACACAACCTAAACCCATCTTTGACGCATCACTATATAGCACAAAATCTTCCATTCCATCTAGCAAAGATAGAATCGGTGCACTGCATGACATGTCCTTTAATATCTGAAAGGCCTGAGCTTGCTCTTCATCCCACTCATATTTCACATTCTTCTTTGTCAACTTTGTTAATGGAGTAGCTATAGGAGAGAAATCATGTATGAACTTTTGATAATACCCAACCAATCCCAGAAAACTTCTGATTTCAGTTGGAGTCTTTGGGGCTTCCCATTTGTCAATAGCTTTAATCTTCAAAGGATCCACCTTAATGCCTTCTTTTGAGATAACATATCCCAAAAATTGCACTTCTCGCAGCCAAAATTCACATTTTGACATCATGGCATACAATCTTTCTTGTTTCAGCAATTCCAGGAGTAATCTCAAATGATGAGCATGCTCTTCTTCTGATCGAGAATATATAAGAATATCATCAATGAAGGCAATCACAAATTTATCAAGATAGGGACGACACACCCTGTTCATCATGTCCATGAAGGCTGCATGCGCATTTGTGAGTCCAAATGGCATAACCAGAAATTCGTAATGACCATAACGTGTACGGAATGTTGTTTTCGACACATCTTCATTCCGATTTTTCAATTGATGATAACCAGATCGTAAATCAATCTTTGAAAAATAAGTAGCTCCAACCAACTGATCAAACAAATCATCAATTCTTGGGAGAGGATACGTATTTTTGATTGTCAGTTTATTCAACTCCCGGTAATATATGCACATTCTCATTGATCCATCCTTCTTTTTCACAAAAAGCACCRKTGCACCCCACGGGGAAGTACTTGGTCGGATAAAACCTTTATCCAATAATTCTTTCAATTGAGACATTAACTCCTTTAATTCAGAAGGAGCTAATCTATATGGTGTACACGCCACAGGTGCTGCTCCAGGAAGTAGTTCTATTTGAAACTCAATTGTTCGATCTGGAGGTAAGCTTATCAAATCTTCCGGAAATACCTGAGAAAATTCTCTCACAACTGGAATATCTCCTATCTTTTCTTTCTCTTTCTTGACATCAATAGCATAGGCAAGTAAACTAGTACATCCCTTCTGTACATACTTCTAAGCCTTTAAAACCGAGATAAGACTGGAGTAACGATCCCGTCGATCCCTATATATCACAACCTTTCCTTTTCCTGGTAAGTTTATATGGATCATTTTCTCATCACAGATTATGTTAGCTTGATTTTTAGCTAACCAATCCATGCCTATAATTATATCAAATTCCCTTAAAGGCAAAGGAAATAGTTGTATAGGCACCTCACATCCTTCTATACTTATAAAACATTCATCTATTCTTTCCTTAACCAAAAYTTCACTATCGTTTGTTGTTTCCACAATTAGATCCTCACTTAATGCCTTAGATTCTAAATGTGCGCAGTTAACAAACGACGATGACACAAAAGAACGATTTGCACCCGAATCAAATAAAACTTTGGCACAAACTGAATTAACGAGGAATGTACTTGTTACCACTTCAAGGTGCTCTTCCGCCTCGCCTCTCATCATCTGAAAGGTTCTCCCTCTTGCAGACTCCCCACGTCTTATCTCTCCTCGACCACTTGAATTAACACGATTTTCAATTTGTCCATGACCTGTTGGCACATAACTAAGTCCTCGACCCCAAAATATCTTTATCACCGACCTCCAACAAAACCAGACCCTCGACCCTTTGCTTGTGGACAATCGACATTTACATGTTGAGATGAATTACACGTAAAACACCTCCGCATCATCCGATAGTCTCTAGCTATATGTCCTGGTTCTTGACATTTAAAACATACTAGAGAATCTGTATTGCAATTTCCCTGATGTATTTTATGACATCGAGTGCACGCCCCATCAGCAAACCTTGATACGGGTTGATTCAAATTTTCCATAAACCTTGGTTTACAGAAGTCAGTCGTTGTAGCTTCCCCCTTTCTTTTGTCTCAAACCCTTTCTTGTGGTTGTCGGTTAATATCTTGTTCCAGTATTTCAGCAGCGTCAACTGCCGCCTGAAATGTTGTCGGATTTTTGGAAATCACATATTTTCGGAGATTAGACTCCAAACCCCAAATATACTTCATCACCTTACTGTTTTCAGATATAATATAAGCTTCAGCAAACTTAGATTGTTCCATGAAAACTTCTGTATACTAGCGGAATGACATGTTTCCTTGCTCAAGACGAAGGAAATCATCTTCCAACTTTCGTACTACAGCTTCAGGATAATACTGCATTTTAAACATAACCACAAATTCTTCCCAGAGCATAGTTTTCAAAATGTTGGGATCTGAACTTGATAGAACTTCCCACCAGTATAAAGCACTTTATCTCAGACGGGATACAACAAACATGACTATGTCCTCTTCTGCACTTTTACTAATTTGCAAACTCGGCTCTATCTCTTTAAGCCAACATATAGTTTTAACAGGATCACGCTCACCAGAAAACTTGGGAGGTTTACAAGCAAGAAACATCTTGATATTTCCTCCTTTCTGTACTGAGGATGAAGTTAGAGGTACAGATGTATCAGTTACCAGGGTACTAGCTCCGGCTTCTTCCTGTTGCTCAGATTCCCTTAAATTTCTGGATGATTTGGGACCGAACGTTCCAACAAAATTACCAAACTCTCTTGAAATTTTCCTAATTCAGCTACCAGCATTTCCTGAGTAATAAATCTAGGGTTTGGAATATTTTGTCCACCCTTGCTCTTCCTCTACCACGGCCAGATATTGAACTTTCTTGAGCTGACAATTTTTGTTCCCCATGAGTTTCTTGTCTAGTACCTCTACCTCGACCCCTGCAGCGACTTCGTGTTTCTATTGTCATCACATTTTCTAGGTCTTCCCATTGAGTCACATTTCTTCTTCCCCGACCACTTCCATAACCAGTAGAGGTCCTTTCTGATTGATTGGGATTATCTGCCATTTCTCAGTGTATAAATTTTTCAGTCACATTTAAACACACTTGGTTATTCTCATAATCAAAACATAATAACACATTCATCCCCAAGTCTATCCATAACTCAGATTATATCAATCATATATAATCTATCTTTCTCATAATAGGTTCAGCTATAACATATTCTCATGTTCATAGACCCAGTGAACCCTATTATCATAACTTCCATACCTGTAGTTTAAGTCTAAGTATTTCGCAAATACCCAGATCCCTTAAACTAAGGCTCTAATACCAACTGTAACAACCCGCAATTTCCATGTAACAACCCACATTTTTCCACATACAGATAATTAACATAATCACACTCATAACACAAAATGTAATTGTAACAACCCACAATTTCCACCACACAGATAATCCACATCATCATAATTATAACACAAAATGTAACATTGTTTACAAAATGCAGACTAACAAAAACTTTCTTTACTACATTTATGAGTAAACAAATGTCATCAACATTAAACTTTTCCCTTTCCTTTATTCTGCGAGGTATGATGACCTGCAAAACCGGTTAGTCCAACAACTGAGTGTTAGACCCAAAAGGTCTAGTGAGTGCATAAATCTCAAAAAATATCACACTTTCTAAACAATCAGTTCAAAATCAAACCTGATCATATACATATACTTATTTATCTCTCTTGCGGTTACACCGCCATTACATCTCTCTCGCGGTTACACCGCCACTACATCTCTCTCGCGGTTACACTGCCATTACATCTCCATTACATCTTTCTCGCGGTTACACCGCCATTACATCTCTCTCGTGGTTACATCGCCATTTCATCTCTCTCGCGGTTACACCGCCATTACATCTCTCTCGCGGTTACACCGCCATTACATCTCAAAAGTTTAACACATTAGCCGGATTTGAAGTCCGGTCAACCTTGTCCGGATATGAAATCCGGACAAACACTTGGAATTATCAAGAGGGTTATATCATCTCCGGTCAACAATCCGGACAACACCTTGTATAAGCTTTGTCCGGTTAACACTTAGAATTAAGTCAATATCTTTGTCCGGATAACAAGTCCGGACAATACCCCGCTCACAACTTAACCGATTTAAAACAATCCGGACAACACATCGTCCAACCTTTGACCGATTTAAAACAATCCGGACAATACATCGCCCAACCTTTGACCGATTTAAAACAATCCGGACAATACATCGCCCAACCTTTGACCGATTTAGATGAGATCCGGTCACCTCTTGACCGGTTTAAGAAAAACTCCGGACACTCTTTGTCTGGTTTAACACTTAACTAAATATTTATGAAATACAGTTCATAAATAGCAGATTCTAACAATAAAAGATGTAATAACCAATACTTTAAAGCAATATACACTCACCTTAAACAAAGAATCCTGATTCTGAATTCTCTTCTTCTTCTCTGCCAATTCGTATGATTCAAAAGGAAATATTTCCTATTATAGAAAGTGCGTAAAAACCTTTCATCAAACTCAAACTTTCTATATATATAGTGCTAAGGGAATGTGGTGGACGGCACATCCAGCCGACCTCCCCCCCTTTCTTTTTAAAATTACATCTCAAAATCTTCACATAAATATAACACACAAACACACACACACATATGTATATATATATATATATGTTAAAGAAAATCTTAAATCAAAACTTGAAACCCGAATATTACAACATTCCCTCCTTAAAAGAATTTCGTCCCGGAATTCCATTTAAACAAAAAGGTAAGGATACTTCATCCGCATATCTGATTCTGATTCCCAAGTGGCGTCTGGTCCCTTATGATAACGCCACTAAACCTTTACTAACCCAATCTCTTCGTTTCGCAACTTCTTTACTTTGAAGTCAGTAATCTGTTTAGGGGTTTCTATAGCATAATTTTTCATCTACCTTAATTTCAGGTAATGATATTGCCACATCTGGACTTATTAGACATTTCCTCAAATTCGACACATGAAACGTGTCATGAATCCCACTTAATTCCAATGGAAGTTCTAATTTGTAAGCCACTTCCCCAATCCTTCCAATAATAGGGAATGGTCCAACATATCTTGGACTTAATTTTCCTCTTTTTCCAAAACGTACCATTCCTTTCCAAGGTGATACTTTTAACATCACTCTGTCACCTTCTTGGAATTCAATCAGCCTCCGACGGTTATCTGCATAACTTCTTTGTCTATCATGTGTTGCTTTCATCCGTTCATGTATTACTCCAATTTTATCTATAGTTTGTTGAACTAACTCAGGTCCAGCCAACTGTTTTCACCTATTTCATTCCAACAGAAAGGAGTTCGACATTTGCATCCATACAGAACCTCGGAAGGCGCTGCCTGAATACTCAAATGGTAACTATTGTTGTACGCAAATTCCACCAGAGCCAAATGTCTATCCCATGACCCTCCGAAATCAATTACACATGCTCTAAGCATATCTTCTAAAGTTTGGATGGTTCGTTCACTTTGTCCATCAGTCTGAGGGTGATAAGYTGTACTTAASTTAATCTGAGAACCCATTTCTCTTTGGAAACTCTTCCAAACCATGGATGTGAACCGACTATCCCTATCAGAAACAATTGACAGAGGAACACCATGTCGTGTCACTACCTCATCAATGTATAGTTTTGCCAATCTCTTCATTGAATATGACTCTTTCATAGGTAAGAAGTGAGCAGGTTTAGACAACTGATCTACTATTACCCATATAGCATCATAACCTTTTGATGTTCTCGGTAATTTGGTTATGAAATCCATAGTAATATGATCCCACTTCCACATTGGAACTTCTAAAGATTGCAACTTACCATAAGGGCGTTGATGTTCAATCTTTACCAGAAGACATGTCATGTATTGCTCAACATGTTTAGCAATATCTTTCTTCATACTTGGCTACCAATAGTGTTGCTTTAAATCCAGATACATTTTATTTGTACCTGGATGTATTGCAAAACGTGACTTAYGAGCCTCACCCAAAATACGTTTTCTGAGATTACCATAGCATGGTACCCAAATTTTGTTCTGGAATTTCCAGAATTATTTGTCATCTTCCACCAAATTAGATATTAATCCACCCAATCTTTCCTATTTGATCTTATCCTCCTTCATTGCTTCATGTTGAAATTCTCGTAACTCTTCTTGAATATTGGGTAATAACTTAACTCGTAAAGCTATAGCTTTGATAGTTCCATTTTTCTCTTGTCGACTTAACGCATCGGCCACTACGTTTGCTTTTTCTGGATGATACAAAATTTCACAACCATAATCACTTACCAATTCCAACCATTTTCTCTGACGCATATTCAGGTCTTTCTGATGGAACAGATGTTGCAAGCTCTTATGATATGTGAAGATTTGACATTTCGTTCCATATAAATAATGTCTCCATATCTTCAAAGCAAACACTATTGCCGCCAACTCCATATCGTGAGTAGGATACTGCCTTTCATGATCTTTTAACTGTCTAGAAGCATAAGTTATTACCTTTCCACGTTGCATTAGTACACAACCCAAACCTATCTTTGATGCGTCACTATAAACTACAAAATCTTCCATTCCATCTGGTAAAGATAGAATTGGTGCACTGCATAACTTATCCTTCAATATCTGAAAAGCCTGAGCTTGTGCGTCATCCCACTCATATTTCATATTCTTCTTGGTTAGCTTCGTTAATGGAGTAGCTATACGAGGGAAATCCTGTATAAACTTACGATAATACCCAGCTAATCCAAGAAAACTTCTGACTTCAGTTGGAGTCTTTGGAGCTTCCCATTTTCCAATAGCTTCAATCTTTAGTGGATCTAATTTAATTCCTTCTTTTGAGATAACATGCCCCAAAAACTGAACTTCTCGCAGCCAAAATTCATATTTTGACATCTTGGCATACAATTTCTCTTGCTTCAACAATTCCAGAAGTAATCTCAAATGATGTGCATGTTTTTCTTTGAACCGAGAATATATCAAAATATCATCAATGAAAACAATCACAAATTTATCAAGATAGGGACGACACACACTATTCATCATGTCCATAAAGGCTGCAGGCGCATTTGTGAGTCCAAATGGCATAATCAGAAATTCATAATGACCATAACGTGTACGGAATGCCGTTTTTGACACATCTTCATTCCGAATCTTCAATTGATGATAACCGGATCGTAAATCAATCTTTGAAAAATAAGTAGCTCCAACCAATTGATCAAACAAATCATCAACTCTTGGGAGAGGATACTTATTTTTGATTGTCAGTTTATTCAACTCCCGATAATCAATGCATATCCTCATTGATCCATCCTTCTTTTTCACAAAAAGCACCGGTGCACCCCACGGGGAAGTACTTGGTCGGATAAAACCTTTATCCAACAATTCTTTCAATTGAGACATTAACTCCTTTAATTCAGAAGGAGCTAATCTATATGGTGCACGCGCAACAGGTGTTGCTTCAGGAATTAATTCAATCTGAATTTCTATCATTCGGTTTAGAGGTAGACTTATCAAATCTTCTGGAAATACTTCAGGAAATTCCCTTACGACTGGAATATCCTCCATCTTTTCCTTCTCTTTCTTCATATCTATAGCGTATGCAAGAAAACTAACACATCCCTTCTGTACATACTCCCTAGCCTTTAGAATTGAAATTAGGCTAGAGTAACGATCCCGCCGATCTCCATAAATCACAACTCTTCCTTTTTCAGGTAAGTCTCTATGAATCATCTTTTCATTACAGACTATGTTGGCTTGGTTTTTCGGGTCCTCTCCTTGTGTTACGTTTCTTCTTCCCCGACCTCTTCCATAACCAGTAGAGGTCCTTTCTGATTGATTGGGATTATCTGCCATTTCTCAGTATATAACTCTTTCTGTCACATTTAAACACACATGATTATTTTCATAATCAAAACATAATAACACATTCATCCTCAAGTCTATCCATAACTCAGATTATATCAATCTTATATAATCTATCCTTCTCATAATAGGTTCAGCTATAACACATTTCCCATGTTCATAGACCCAGTGAAACCTATTATCATAACTTTCCACACCTCTAGTTTAAGTCTAAGTATTTCGCAAATACCCAGATCCCTTAAACCAAGGATCTGATACCAACTGTAACAACCCACAATTTCCATCAGACAGATAATCCATATCATCATAATTATAACACAAAATGTAACATTGTTTACAAAATGCGGACTAACAAAAACTTTCTTTACTACATTTATGAGTAAACAAATGTCATCAACATTAAACTTTTCCCTTTCCTTTATTCTGCGAGGTATGATGACCTGCAAAACCGGTTAGTCCAACAACTGAGTGTTAGACCCAAAAGGTCTAGTGAGTGCATAAATCTCAAAAAATATCACACTTTCTAAACAATCAGTTCAAAATCAAACCTGATCATATACATATACTTATTTATCTCTCTTGCGGTTACACCGCCATTACATCTCTCTCGCGGTTACACCGCCACTACATCTCTCTCGCGGTTACACTGCCATTACATCTCCATTACATCTTTCTCGCGGTTACACCGCCATTACATCTCTCTCGTGGTTACATCGCCATTTCATCTCTCTCGCGGTTACACCGCCATTACATCTCTCTCGCGGTTACACCGCCATTACATCTCAAAAGTTTAACACATTAGCCGGATTTGAAGTCCGGTCAACCTTGTCCGGATATGAAATCCGGACAAACACTTGGAATTATCAAGAGGGTTATATCATCTCCGGTCAACAATCCGGACAACACCTTGTATAAGCTTTGTCCGGTTAACACTTAGAATTAAGTCAATATCTTTGTCCGGATAACAAGTCCGGACAATACCCCGCTCACAACTTAACCGATTTAAAACAATCCGGACAACACATCGTCCAACCTTTGACCGATTTAAAACAATCCGGACAATACATCGCCCAACCTTTGACCGATTTAAAACAATCCGGACAATACATCGCCCAACCTTTGACCGATTTAGATGAGATCCGGTCACCTCTTGACCGGTTTAAGAAAAACTCCGGACACTCTTTGTCCGGTTTAACACTTAACTAAATATTTATGAAACACAGTTCATAAATAGCAGATTCTAAAAATAAAAGATGTAATAACCAATACTTTAAAGCAATATACACTCACCTTAAACAAAGAATCCTGATTCTGAATTCTCTTCTTCTTCTCTGCCAATTCGTATGATTCAAAAGGAAATCTTTCCTATTATAGAAAGTGTGTAAAAACCTTTCATCTAACTCAAACTTCCTATATATATAGTGCTAAGGGAATGTGGTGGACGACACATCCAGCCGACCTCCCCCCCCCCTTTCTTTTAAAATTACATCTCAAAATCTTCACATAAACATAACACACACACACACACACACATATATATATATATATATATGTTAAAGAAAATCTTAAATCAAAACTTGAAAGTAATATCGTTTACAAAACATTGATTTAACAAAAACTTTTCTCAATACATTTATGAGCAACTAAGTTTCATCTATTCTAAACTTTTCCCTTGCCTTTATCCTGTGAGGTATGATGACCAGCAAAACAGGTTAGTCCAACAACTAAGCGTTAGACCTAAAAGGTCTAGTGAGTGTACAAATTTCAACCAAATAACATACTTTATATTAGTAGTTCAGAATCAAACCTGTATAGATACATATATTAATCTATTTTTTTCATGGTTACACTGCCATTACATCTCTCTCGTGGTTACACCGCCATCACATCTCTCTCTCGGTTACACCGCCATCACATCTCGCTCGCGGTTACACCGCCATCACATCCCTCTCCCAGTTACACCGCCATCACATCCCTCTCGCGGTTACACCGGCATCACATCCCTCTCGCGGTTACACCGCCATCACATCCCTCTCGCGATTACACCGCCATCACATCTCTCTCGCGTCGAAATAAAATCTAAACAACTTTAGCCGGATTTGAAGGCCAGTCAACCTTGTCCGGATTTGAAATCCGGACAAATACTTAGTGTGAAAAGAGAATAAATCGGACATAGCATGAGCGATTTAGCTTACATCCGTTTAACCCTTAGGCGATTTAGATCATTCACCGGGTAACACATGAACGGTTTAATGGAAAACCCGATCACCCCTTGAGCGGTTTATGGTTAATCCGGTCACCTCTTGATCGGTTTAGGGTTAATCCAGTCACCTCTCGTCCGGTTTATGGAATACGCAGGCAATATGTATTGCAATTTATACAAAACAAGTTTCAACATCATTTAAATTATTGTTCAACAATTAATACTCCAAAACATAATACACTCACCTTAGAACCGAAAATCCTAGTTTCAAATCTTCTTCTTCTTCTGCCAAATCCGGTTGATTACTATAAGGAGACTTTCCAAATATCAAGAGTGTAAAACTTTTTCATCTAAATCCCACTTGCTATATATAGAATTTTGGGAATCTTGTTATTCTCAGCCGACTTCCTTTCACAAGACTTATAATAAATCTTTATATATACACACCTCATCCCCTAACATACATATATATATATATAATATATATATATATATATATTCAGAAACATAAAATCTAAACTCGAAACCTGAATATTACATTAGTTTATATCATTTCTTAGATAACTTTACCGCTTACAAATGGCTTTACAAACTACAAACACACACACAAAAGATAATGGCTCTCTTGCCAAACCTCCCCAGTTTGTCCGTGACAGCTTTAGTCTCGGGAAGAACCAGATGTCCCTCTTTCTAGAAGGTGTGGGTACTGAAATTCCACATTATATAGAAAATGACCATATATTCCATTTGCTATTGCTACGGCTGTTCCAGCAACAGTTACGACAGCCGCGATTCCTGAATGGCAGATTCCAAAGCTTCCACATCAATGGAGCGATGAGGACAAGAAGAAAATAGCTATCGACATGCGTGCTCGGTCTATAATAGCTATGTCTCTTCCTGATGAGATTTATCATTCAGTGATGAAACTCAAAACTTCTAAATCCATGTGGGAGACAATTTGTGTCCAATATGAAGGAACCACTAAGGTTCAAGAGACTAGAAAGATCAATCTAGTAAAACAATATGAAAGCTTTCTCTGTGGAAAGTCTGAGACACTGTCTGAAGTACATCAGAGATTTAACTGCCTTCTTATTGATCTTAGGGCTGTCGACAGGGAATATTCCAATTTTGAAACTTTAACAAAGTTTCTAGAATGCCTTCCTGAGTCTTGGGACACCTTTTCCATGTGTCTCAAAATGTCAAATGACATGTCCACTCTTTCTCTTTCTACTTTATACGGGATTCTGCTTAACCATGAGCAATCTCGTTAACTGAGAAGGAATCTTGTAAAAGAATCCAGGGAAATGAAAAGCATTCCTCTGGCTTTGATCTCTGAAGCTTCTTCAGTTGAAATTTCTTATACCCCGTTTTTTCTTCTCTTCCTCCTGTTGTTATCACGGAGGTAGATTCTTCTATCACTAAGGACATTCCAGAATCTAATTTAACAGATTTTGATGAGTCCCTAGCAATCCTGACTAAGTCATTTAGGAGGTTTGCCAGTAAGAGCAACTTCCGCAGATCTCCTCAGCTGTCCCTCAGAGAAAAGCCAAAGTCTGAAAGAATAGATAAGGCTTCAGCTGTCTGCTACAACTGTCACCGGTCCGAACACATTACAGGTGAATGCATATCAAAGAAGAATGCGACACCAACTTCTAAAGCTTCTTTCTCCTTCAGGACAAAAGATAAGAAGTACTCAAAACTGAAGGAGAAGTACAAGAAGATGAAGAACAACCAGCGAAAGGCTAAAGGCCTTATAGCTGAAGAGCAATACTGAGATGAGTCATCCGATGAATCATCTTTGGATGAGGAGGATAAAGCTTATGTGCTTGATGGTCACATATGCAGATGAAGGATCTTCAGAAGCATCTACTTCCTCTGAGCCATCTTCTTCTTCTGCTCAAGTATGTTTCTAGAATGAACCTTCTTCTTTTTCTAGTCTTTCTGCACTGGATACGCTGACAATTGACCTTTACAATGCCCTCAATGGCAAATTGAAAGCTGAAATGCTTAAAGTTGATCTTCAAGAGCAATTGAAGATTTGCCATTCTAAGATCAAAGAACTCAACTCTGTTGAGGAAAATCATAAATATCAGGTTATTGTAAACCAAGCCATCACTGTTGAACGTGAGAAGGCTATTGCTGAGCGACAGCAAGCCATCGCTGAACTCAAGGGCGAAAAATCAACCATTGAAGGGTGGTGCAAAGCTTCCATCAAGGCCTCTAAGATCATTAACGCTCAGATCGCCGTCAAGATAACGACTGGTCTAGGATTCTCCTATGATCAGGGAGAATGTGTTAAAGACAGGTCCATGCTCAAGTTTGGTACCTTCGTCTCTTCTATTCCCAACACTTCTTCCTCTTAGTCCTCCTCTTTTACTGCGAGTCATCTTGAAGGAACTCCTTCGAATTCTGGGTGCAAAGACAAAGGTAAATCTGTAGTCACAACATCCCTTCCTAAGAAGTCTAACAAGTCTAATAGATTTAGGTCTATTCCTTCAGCTTGTAAAGCTTCTTCTTCCTCAGGGACTAGGAAATCTGAATCCCATCAGAAATCCAAGTCACAACTCAAGGTGAATTTTTCACCTAAGAAATCCAATTCCTCTATGGTTCCTCCTAGAACAATGAGAAGGGAATTCTTGGAGCTGGTCCCGCTTCTAGTATGATACTTCCTGGCCTTAAAGCTACTTCTAGCCTTAGGAAGTGTAAACACTACGGTGAGAAAACACATATTGCCAGCAAGTGTCCTTCTATCGCCAAAGTTGGTTCACCAGCTAAGGGCAAGAAAGTAGCCAAAGATGAGATATAAACTAAGGCAAAATCATCCACAAAGGCTGCACTAGCAACCAAGGTGAAGAAAACCGTTGAAGCCTCTTCTTCAGGCTCAGTGAAGACACCTTCTGCTGAAAAATCTTTAGCATCAGACGTTGTAGTTCCTACCACTGAAGCGTCTTTAGGTTCAATGAAGACTTCCACTAAAACTACCTTGGTAGTGTCAAATGTTGTCCCTCTTCCCACTCAAACCTCCTCAGGTTTGGTGATGCCATCATCTGATGCTGGTTCTTCAGCATTAGATGATGAAGCCTCTAACAAAACTGGACCCCAATAGCTGGGTACCAATAGCATTCTTATTTTCTTTCCTTGTACAGTATGTCAAGGGCATATGGTATCTGGACAACGGTTGTTCAAGGCATATGACTGGAAACAAATCTCTTCTAACTCACTTCAAGGAAGAAAAAGGACCTTCCGTAACTTTCGGTGGAAACGGAAAAGGATATACCAAAGGTTTTGGTATATTAACCAATGGTGCAACAACTTTCAAACGTGTTGCATATGTTGAAGGACTGAAGCACAATCTTCTTAGCATCAACCAACTATGTGATAAAGATTATATAATTAAATTCTCAAAGAATTCATGTCATGTTCTTGACAAAGATGATAAAGTTGCTCTAACCGGTTCTCGTCTAGAGAACGTATATATCATCAACATGAATTCTTCCCTCATCGAGAATAGCTGCTTCGTCTCCAAAGCCTAATCAGATATTAACTGGTTATGGCACAAACGACTATTTCATCTCAACTTCAAGACACTCAGTGAGTTGTCAAGAAATGATCTTGTCACTGGTCTTCCTTAACACTCATTAGGAAAGGAATCTCTTTGCTCAGCTTGTGCAAAAGGAAAACACACAAGAGCTAGCTTCAAGTCGAAGCAAATCTCTTTAATGACAGTGCCTCTTCAGCTATTGCGTATGGATCTCTTTGGTCCAGTCAATGTGCAATCCCTAGGTAGAAAGAAGTTCACACTTGTCATTGTTGATGAGTATGCCAGGTACACTTGGTTATTCTTTCTCAGATGAGGGTCCCTATACACCCAACTCTATGCATTTTAAACCTGAGTTAGAAGTTATATTCCTTAACTATGAAGGTGAAGTCAGATTTTAGAGAATGTCAGAGCTACATCTATGTCCAATGGATCA
>NW_020200662.1:93753-96485 GCF_001531365.2 Cynara cardunculus var. scolymus | reverse complement strand
ATCTATAAGTCAGTGAATAAGCTTTCAGTTTCAGTTTTTGTACTTGTAATTTTCTTAGATATAACGTAAGGAAAATTTTCAAGCTGAGATTGGCTAACTGAAAAAGATCCCAAAATAGTAAAAAGGGACATATACTTCATATGTAACTTTTTTCCTACTATCATGAGATAACCTTCTTTATGTTATCTTCTTTTCATCAAATAGGGGAGATTGTTGATCCTCTCTCTCAGTGATTTGATGATAATCCCTTTTCACTTATACGTTGTATTTATGTTTCTGTCTTTTCAGTTCCAGCGACCTTCRCTGAGTATGTTCAGTGATCGCTGAAGAAGTTGCATTGTAAATCTATCAATGACAACAATACTTCAAGAAGACGACACTCACACCAAAGAACCTTCAGCAAACATCGAAGACTGAAACTGAAGATTAGAGACTGACAAGTATGTGATCTGAAGCGGTACTCAGTGATTACAAGCTCGACTACATATGTGTGAAGACTGCTCAAACTTCAGCGAATGATGAGAAGACCTTCAGATCATTCCAGCATTCAGCAATCAAAGGAAGCTTGCTTAGCACGATTGTTGTTGTCTTGTCCTTATACACACAAAGGACAAAATACATACCCTTATGAAACTTGGTACAGTACGGAGCCGACTAGTCGACTCTATTGTCCACCAACTTTAGGTAAGGATGTCTGCTCATGAATAATGCTTTTTGTACTATTCACTGTAGCAAAGGACATGCCTTCCTCTTAAGGCTTGACACGCACTCTAACCCTACTATATTGCATTAAATGTTCATTTAATGTATTGGGTATAAATAAAAGTGTTTCTTCTCCATGCAGAGTGCGTGCAACTCACTCTCTAACCCTAATTCTTACTTCAAGCACTTTCTAGCTTAAGTAAAGGATCTTCTCTTCAGCATTTCTTTTCTTCTATTTGCTAAGACTTAGTGTGTAACTAAAGATTGTTTAGATAGGTTTTTATCACCTTATCTTTCCGCAAACAATCTTGTAAAATCTGTATTGATCTTCTTTATCAATATATATTTTAAATTTTAAAATACTGTGTTTGTATTTGAAACACCCCAATTCCACATATTGCATATAACACATATTTTTCATATATATAATACATGTTTTCCCCACATAGGTCCATGATACAAGAGTTTGGAATATAAAATACASAACCCAAAAATTCCAAAAGTACATAATCTTGTATCCTAGCATCTAAGCTTCCAAAACATCTAAGCATATAGGGAAGTAATTCACATAACACGCTTTCCCTTATTATCGTTACCTGCACACATAACTTGAAAACACGAAAATGAGGGTTAGACATGAATGTCTACTGATGATTCCCTTTTATGTAATGCAGGATGAAGATCACCAAAACATTTATTTCAAATCATTCAATATATGAAACAAAATTAAAAACATGCTTTTTCGATCCATCGGACCTCTAGTCTCAAACAACACTTAGAAAAATATTTCAAAATCTAAGACCAGAGCCTCTCTGGTCTCTCTTCCAGAGCTTCTGCTCTTCATGACCAGAGCCGCTGGTTTCACACTATACTAGGAATAATTTTCAACACAGGACCAGAGCTCCTCTGGTCTCTCTTCTAGAGCTTCTAGTCTTCATGACCAGAGCCCCTGGTTGTACTAACCAGCATCTTTGACTCATATAATTTCTCAAAAACAATCTTTAGATAAACCTTCAATCAATAAGATAGCATTTTACATAAAACAAGCAATTATAAAAAGTTCATGTTCGACCAGAGCCTCTGGTTGTACTAACTAGAGCTTCTGGTTCAAAAGACATGACCAACCAGAGCCCCTCTGGTTCAACGTGTAAGTCAAGTATAAAAACTCTTTCGAAAAACCATTTCAAAACAATGAATCAAATCACTAAGCTTTMTTCTCAAGATATAAAGCTTATTTTCCAAACCAATAAATCTTATAAAAGATTTTTCATAAATAACCAGCATCCTCTGGTTCCATTATGARAGTCAATCAGAGCTTCTCTGGTCCTTGCAAGGTATAACCAGATCTCCTCTGTTCCCTCATAATCAATGCTTTTACCCAAAGCATTATTACTCAATTATATTATCTCCAATACCATCACATCATTACCATCATTTCTACAAAAGACAACATCTCTAAATCCTCAAATCACCAAGAAGTGAGAACTCTAATATGTTGTAACTCTAATAGTTATCATGGTAAGAGTTAGGCGATGCCGATACCGTCCCACCTTATACCCTCCAGATTATCTCCTTTACATGATGTTCCACCCTTATACCCTCCTGCTCATTAATATGAAGTAGTTCATCCAAAGACAGACCTCAGTTACCTGTCAGAGTGAACCTGTTCATAATCCTCAAACCAAATCATGGTTCCAACAAAGGTTTATACTCAAAACCTTTTATTCTCAAGAACAATATGTTCTCCTCAAAACAGTTGAAAACTCTGTTTTACCATAAATTCTTTCAAATTATTTTAAAACCCATATACTGTTTAATTATTTTCAAAACAGTTCCAAAAACAGATTCAAACAGCAACTTCTCAAGGCTGTTGAAGAACACAACTCTATTTGATATTTATCAAAATCAAATTCCAAGATAACATCATAAAACTGTCAAAAACAGTTTATCATCTTAACTTCAAAACCAATATCAAACTCAACAGTTGATACACAAATATATGAGGAAACTAGTTCCAAAACCACTCACGG
>NW_020200662.1:91150-93308 GCF_001531365.2 Cynara cardunculus var. scolymus | reverse complement strand
TTTCACAATATGCATGATATCATGTTCATATTTCACATAAATGCTTCATGCATTTCTACTTAAATATGCACATTTCACATAATCCAAATAATAAACATGTATAATTTACCTCAACCCAGGTTGCTTCAGACCCGGTTATAATAGTATTCATCCCTCCTTCTACAAAATGTTTTACTATTCTTGTAGACGCTCAAGGGACCAACATTCTTTTTCAGTCTTAGAGTATATAAGAATATCATCGATAAATACAATAATGAATTTATCAAGATACTCCTTACATACCCTATTCATCAAATCCATAAAAGGCTGCAGAAGCATTAGTTAGGCCGAATGATATAACTAGGAATTCGTGATGCCCGTACCGAGTTCTGAATGTTGTTGTAGCAACATCTTCTTTCTTAACTTTGAGCTGATGATACCCTGGCCTTAAATCAATTTTAAAGAATTAACTTGCTCCAACCAATTGGTCGAACAAGTCATCAATCCTTGATAAAGGATATTTGTTTTTGATTGTCAACTTATTAATTCACGATAGTCTATGCACATTCGCGTAGACCCATCTTTTTTCTTGACAAATAAGATCGGAGCACCCCAAGGTGAAGTGCTGGGTCTAGTAAATCCTTTGTCGGTTAAATCTTTCAACTGTGCAACTAATTCCTTCAATTCAAATGGAGCTAACCGGTATGATGCCTTTGCTACTGGTGCAGCTCCTAGTACAAGATCAATTCGGAATTCAATAACTCTATCTGGTGGTAATCCAAATAAGTCTTCTGGAAACACTTCTGGATATTAACTAACAATCGGAATCGATTCCTCTTTTCTCTTCTCTTTCTTTGTATCAATTACGTATGCCAAATATCCCTGGCACCTTTTCCGAATACTTTTCTGAGCTTTCATTACTGACAAAATACTGGTATGGTGATTTTGACGATCACCATAAATAACAACGGTTCCTTGGGCTGGCAGAGTAATTCTGATCATTTTCTGATTACAAATAATACTAGCCTGATACGTTGCCAACCAGTCCATACCCACTACTACATCAAATTTCTTCATCGGCATAGGAAATAACTGAATCAGAAGTTCACATCCCTCAATATCAATAATACAGTTATTGAACATGCTTGTAACAGTTTCCTGACTAGTAGCAATATCAACTATTAATTCATCATCAAGTACTACAGAATTCAGGCATGTAGTTTGAGCAAACAATGGTGATACAAACGAAAAGTTTGCAATAGAGTCAAATAACACTTTAGCACGTATTGAATTCAGAAGGAATGTACCTGTTACTACATCCGGTGATGCTTCTGCCTCATTTTTAGTCATCTGGAAGGACCATCCCCACGCCCCTCCTTGCCCTCCTCTGTTCACTGTAGGTCTTCCCCAAGTACCTGATGCGTTACTTCCCGTTGTTAACTGCGGAGTTCTTAACAAGTGACAATTCGGTCGAATATTGTTGGGTTCAAGTTAGAGCGTTAAAGTTCTATTCAAGTTTCTCCTTAGAATAGCTTTATTTTGTAATAGTGTAGTTTTACTATTTCCTAGTATAAATAGTATTTTCCTTCGTAATTGTCATTATGAAGTCATTAGCAGAATTGTAATCAAGATTAGAGCTGTAAATTTCTCTCTCTCAATCAAATYAATCTTTGATAATATTCTCTCTACTTTTATGTTCATCTTGATTCTTGAAGATCATATCATGTTTGTATGATTTCTGGACTTCACAATTGGTATCAAAGCAGACTGCAGTAGTTTGTTTAGACGATTGAACTGATTTTGCACAATTTTTTCATGATCTTTTGAAGATTCATCGATCTGGGTCATGATGTTCATCACTGTTCTTCAGAGTTCTTCATCCAGATTGGGTTTTTGATCTTAAATTGGTCAATTTTTAAGTGTTACTTGTAAAGATTTACATCGCTAGATTCGTTTTTGCATTTCGAACAACTTTGATTCACACTATTTTTGATTTTAAACAAGTTTGAAACCTGTTTTGGTCGAAAATTGATTTTTCGTGTTCTAGAAAATTTTCTTCAAAACTCATAATTTTTCATGTTATGATCCAAAATTTTGGTAAAAAGTGTGAAAGTTTGTGTTTTTTGGTTGAATATTAATCCGATTAAAGCTTGTGCGATTTAAGGGTGTTATCCGCTTA
>NW_020200662.1:89676-90735 GCF_001531365.2 Cynara cardunculus var. scolymus | reverse complement strand
TTACATAATCCGCTTGGTAAGACTTTCAAGTTGTCTACTTGAGCGATTTATATTTGTGATCGTATATACTTTGGTGATTGAACGGATATTGGCTTTTTGATCGACTTATTTCTTTGATTTCTCATCGATTTGTTTTAAAAAGGACTTATACGTATTTTGACTTGTTGACTTAGTTGACCGTTGACTTGTTGACTTTTAACGTCCAATTTTCATTTTGTATTTTTGACTAAGTGTTGAAAACCTCCGATTTGAGATTTTTAAATCAAATTGAATTTTGTGCCTTATCCATATTTCATTTTGCATAATCCGTGTGAAATTTGAATTTTTGATTAAAATCTGGTTAAGTGTTTTTGGGCGATTTAAGGTTGCTTGTTGTCCGCACTTCTAATCCGTATAACTTGTTGAAAATTCTATCTTCTTGACCGGATTAGTAATCCGGATAAGTGTATGTGCATAAATTGTTCAAAGTATTGAATGTATGGGAAATTTTGTTTACATATTATCAGATATATTTTTGTAAACTGATCCTTTAATTCAAACTTTGAACTCCAGTTGATCCTATTTCATACAATTTGATACGATGAGTTCACGAGAAGCAATGGTTATTGGTACTGATACCAAGCCACCTGTTCTATTTCGTGGTGATTACAATCAGTGGAGAGACAGATTCCTGAATTTTATTGAGAGAATGAAAGAAGGAGATCTAATAATGAAATCTTTAATGGAAGGTCATGCTGAATTCTTCATAGAGGTAGAAGCTGATGTAGTAGCAGGCTTACCTGCACAGAGAGTTCCTAAACTAAAGCGTCATTATTCACCTGAAGAAAAGGAGAGAGCTCATGCTGATGTGTTGTTCAAATCTTATATGATGCAGGCACTGACTAATGATATTTACACCAGTATTGACAGTCATAAATCATCAGGTCAGAGCATGTGGGTTCAAATCGAAAAGATAATGATGGATTCGAAAGTGGGAACTCAAATGAATATCACTAACTGTATTTCAGCCTATGAAGAATTCAAGGCTAAAGAAGGTGAAAGTCTTGATGATGTTTACCA
>NW_020200662.1:87694-89492 GCF_001531365.2 Cynara cardunculus var. scolymus | reverse complement strand
ATCTATGAAACTCAGAAACAAAATGAGCAAGATGTTTTGGAAATTCGAAATGCTAAGAAGAAAGAAAAAGAAGTTGCTGATCCTTTGGCTCTTGTATCTGAGAGAAAGGAAAAGAAATTTAGAAGCAGATCTGGAAAGCAAGTGTTAGCTCTATTATTCACTTCTTGTAAAAGTGTGAAAATGTATTCTGCAAGTCTGGACAGAAGGATATCTTCCACATAAGACAACAGAGGACTAACGACAGAAGCCTAATATTCGAGCAAGTAAAGTGTGACAGAACATCTGATGTCTCTCACAAAGGTTCTGGAAAATAGTCCTCTGTCAATAAGAACATGCAAGTCAATTACAGCAGAGCCTCTGAGATGGCTCACAGAGGGTCTGCGGATTTCGTCWTCTGTGAAGATCCTCTTCCAACTGTTTTTCAATGGTTGTTAGCTGCATGTGCTTCTCAAGTGACTCGGACTTAATCGACTTTATTTGGATGGCTTAGATGATTTCACGCGTCAAGATCTTGTCAGTAAGGTCGTTAGGATCGAGTATAAATAGCGGCTAAGGCCTTTGTAATCAGTGTGCTTCCGTATTGTAATCGTCTTATTTTTAATTGAATGAATTGAAAAACCTTTGAAGCAATTCTCTTGTGTTCATCTTCTTCCTCATCTTGACTGTGTGTTCTTGGTTTAATTTACTCTGTTTTGTTCTTAATATTGTTTCCGCTGCACTTTAATCGTCTTAGAGTTCATTCAGAGTATTAGATCAATATCAAAGCTGAATTTAAGGTCCTACAATTGGTATCAGAGCAGGAATTGAATTCTTATTCGATTAATTCTGTTTTTGGTATTAATCGACATTTTCTAGAACATCAGTTTTCTTCAGATTACTTTGTTTCACTCTATTCAATCAGTTTCATCTTGTTCTTATTTTTCTTCTTCAAATTTCAATGGCAAACTTGGCTAATACCTCGTTCATGAGTACTGGATCTCAATCAAAGCCTCCCACGCTTATCCGTGAGGAATATYCGCAATGGAAGGTGCGCATGATCAACTTTTTGGAGGGAATTCACCCCAGAATTTGTGAATTTCTCTACAATCCTCCTTATGTGCCAAAGAAATTTAATTCCAAGAGTTCCAGCTACTAGTACAACCCCTGAAATTCCTGAGCATTATGAGCCAAGACCTATTGTTAACTGGAGCGATGAAGACAAGATTTTGGTTGATTTGGGAAGCAAATGCAAAAGGTTGTTAATCATGGCAATACCTCATGAAATCTTCAAATGTATTGATCACTGCCAACTGTCCATGGATATTTGGGCAGAACTGGAGAAACAGATTGAAGGAGGTAAGAAAACTCTCAAGAATAATTGAGCCATTTGCATTGATGAATATCATAGCTTCAAGGCTAAGGAGGGTGAATCCCTGTCAGACACATACTCCAGATTAAACACCTTAATTAGCAATTGCAAAAGGTATGGAGTGATGAGAACTACAGAGGACAACAACTCCCTGTTCTTGAAGAGCCTTGGAATCGAATGGATGCATCTAACCATGTCAATAAAGGTAACCTTGGATTGGGAAGCATGGACTTTGGCTGACTTATTTGGTTCTCTTAAAAGTCAAGAGCCTCAAGTACTTCAAATGAAGAAGAACTACGGTGGTCCGCTTGCTCTGGTTGCAGAGGATGGTAGCTTTGGAAAGGGGAGAGAAACAAAGAAGGAAGAGAARGAGAATAAGAAGAAAAAGATCCTGATAGCAGAGAGTGAGGAGAGTTCTGACGAAGAAGTCACGATGAAAGAGATGATGAA
>NW_020200662.1:82755-83929 GCF_001531365.2 Cynara cardunculus var. scolymus | reverse complement strand
AGAGAGTGGTCCTGGTAAAGAAACCCAACAACTATTTTTTCGCTCCCTCTCCATCTGGCTTTCCTGAATTCTCATATCCCCTCATTGAAATCCTTCGCAACCATCCTTTATACTATGCTCTCTCAGCAACTAAACCTACCCCAAAAACATATATTACCCAATTTTTACTCAGTTCTTATATTACTACCCTAGACAATTCTGGTTTAAGCATAGTAGGTTACGCTTCACACCCTACTGTAAAATCGCTTATTCCAATGGAATTGAATGTCACCTCCCTGCGCACAGCCCTGCACCTTCCTTCCTTGGCAAATCTGAATTTGGATACCTTTGCTCCATCACCAACAGATGCCGAATTAATAGAGTTTCTTGAATTTCACTCCTATACTGCAAAGACTAAAATTGTAAAAAGGACTGAATTCAAAAGGAAAGGCCTTCCCCCAATTTGGAACACTCTGTTTTCGATAGTGAATTGCTTTCTAACAGGGAAGGTCGGCAGTCATGACCAAGCCTCACACGCCATGCTTTCCATTGTATATGGAATCTACTTCAATCTGCCCCTTGATTACGCACAACTTATCTTCGATGACATGGTGGGCATAATAAAAAAGAAGTGTGCTACTCAAAGGGCTGAGAAATCAAAAGTGAAGGCACAAAAGAAAGCCAAAGAGGACCTCAATCATCCAAATCTAATCCTACAAAGGTTCTTTGGCTTGGTCTTTGGTGAAATGATAGCAGAGAAGCTGCCCTCTGCAGAGCCAAATGCGCGACTGTATCCGATGAAGAAGTTCCACCCCACAGAGCATGAGCTAGGGTACAGAAGCCCAAGGCCTCTATCAAAAGCCATGCTCAAATACCATAGTAGAGGAGATAGGAAAGAGTACAGATGTGGATACAGGAGGCCAGAGCCGGTCCCTGAAACCCCTCCATGCTTAGGTATCCCTTTAGGAAAGAGAGTGCAAAAAATGAGGGTTGAGGGAAGAAGGGGGGAGCCAGCAGAGGCTAGGGAGATGAGTGAGGACAAACCAAAGGTAGCAAGTCCCCCACAAAAACAAAAGAAGATAAAGAAGACTCAGAAGGATGTCRACTCTTCTGAGAAAAAGAAAGGGAAGAAGAGACCCGCAGAAGAAGAGGGTCCAAGCAGTCCTCTGCAAAAGCCAAAAAAGAAGAAATCGAA
>NW_020200662.1:77310-78506 GCF_001531365.2 Cynara cardunculus var. scolymus | reverse complement strand
GTTCAAGTCTCCTTCAGAGAATGGATATTCAAAGTCTACAAAACCATCAAGTCTGATCTGCAATTTGCCGTAGATGACTATCCAGACTCTGCTGTGAATTAGTCTCTTGTAATAGTATAGGTCTGCTCAACTTTTTTCAATTTGTTCATTTATGTCATTCTTTTTCAGATGATGAATTTAATCTCCTCTTGTATTCTTTCATTAGTCAATTCTTGCACCCATTTGTCCAAATTCACTTTTTCATACTTAGGTGGAGATTGTTAGCTCTATTATTCACTTCTTGTAAAAGTATGAAAAAGTATTCTGCAAGTCCTGACAGAAGGATATCTTCCACAGAAGACAAAAGAAGACTAACGATAGAAGCCTAATATTCAAGCAAGTAAAGTGTGACAGAACCTCTGATGTCTCTCACAAAGGTTCTGGAAAATAGTCCTCTGTCAATAAGAACATGCAAGTCAATTACAACAGAGCCTCTGAGGTGGCTCATAGAGGGTCTGTGGATTTTGTCTTTTGTGAAGATCCTCTTCCAACTGTTTTTCAATGGTTGTTAGTTGCATGTGCTTCTCACGTGACTAGGACTTAATCGACTTTATTTGGACGGCTTAGATGATTTCACGCGTCAAGATCTTGTTAGTAAGGTCGTTAGGATCGAGTATAAATAGCGGCTAAGGCCTTTGTAATCAGTGTGCTTCCGTATTGTAATCGTCTTATTTTCAATTGAATGAATTGAAAAACCTTTGAAGCAATTCTCTTGTGTTCATTTTCTTCCTCATATTGACTGTGTGTTCTTGGTTTATTTACTCTGTTATGTTCTTAATATTGTTTCCTCTACAATTTAATTGTCTTAGAGTTCATTCAGAGTATTAGATCAATATCAAAGCTGAATTTAAGGTCCTACAACAAGTAAAGGAAGTTAGTCAGTCAAGTGAGTCTGAAACAGAAGACAGTAACAACTCAGATTCAGATTCTGAAATGTCAGAGATCAAATAGGCAATGGCAATGCTAACTAAAGCATTCCAGAAGAAGTTCTCAAAAAGGCCACACTCGAACAACCGGAGATTCTCGTCAGGTTCAAAATATGAATACAAAGACAAGTTTGGCGAGAAGAAGAAGTATGAAGAGAAGAGGTTAGAGAAGAAATATGAGAAAAAGCCGGAAGAAAAGAAGAATTTTATCAAAGGTACAGCTGATGAGAA
>NW_020200662.1:75713-76738 GCF_001531365.2 Cynara cardunculus var. scolymus | reverse complement strand
TATATTGAAAATGCTGGAAACTTGAATTGGGCTAAGTCTTTGCAATCTGAGTCCAAAATATTTGATAAATCATCCAATGCTTTAAAGGCCGAATTATCTGAATTAAAGGAAAAATATAAATCATTAGCATTAGTTAATGAAGAACAGGTTGTCAAAATAAGTAAGTTTGATTTACAAATAATTCAGTTAACTAAAACTCTTAAGGTTAAAGAAGAAATTTTATATAAACGAGGACAAACTGATCAAACCATCTTTTTAAACAAACCATCTGAAACAAGATATTTTAACCCTCGGGAAGGGCTGGGGTATGAAAATCCTAAATTTTTAGAAAAAGCTTTACGTTATGCCTCGACCTTATATAATTTTGAATATATTTTTTGTGGTCCCGATTATTCTGTAAAATTTACAAAATCTTCTGACCAGTTTGAACAAAAAGAAGATCTTAATCGTCAAAGAAAAGACAAGATGCAAGTTCCGTTTAATTATTCAAAATTAAATGAAAGTTACAAAAATCAAGACTCTGYARYTTCAACAGATTTTATTCATAGTTATTCAAAAGCAGAGCTTGAAGCAAAACCAGTTGTACCAAAACCTTATACTCCTACTCTTATTTTAGAAAAACAGGTGGTTCAGCTAGAAAAGACTTTAAATGAAGAAAGACTTTCATTTAACAAGCAAAAACAAGAATTTTTAGATAAAATTAAATCTTTACAAAATTCTATTAAAAAAACGGAACATGCTGTGTCTGAGTATTTCTCGAGTGAAAAATCTTTAAGTGAAGCTAATGACTCAGAAGAAAATGCTTTTAATGAAGAAATTAATTTTTTTAATATTTTAAATTCAGATGTTTGTTTATATGATGACGTTGATAAGTTTGATTTTACAAATAAATTACCCAGTCATGAAGATTTTATTGTCAAAAACAATATGACTGAGGATTCTGATTTACCTTCAGATTTTCAAAACAATATTAATCAAAAACCTGTTTCCGATGATGATTATTATAAAAAGAATAAAATCAAAAA
>NW_020200662.1:67186-73392 GCF_001531365.2 Cynara cardunculus var. scolymus | reverse complement strand
ATGGTTTCTCGTTTTAAAATGAGTATGATAGGTGAGATGAACTTCTTTTTAGGTTTGCAAATAAAACAATTATCTTCAGGTATTTTTATCTGTCAAACTAAATATATTTTTGATATCCTAAAGAAATTTAATATGGAAAACTGTTCATCTATCAAAACACCTACGGCTCATGAAACAAAGATCCATGCTAATCCTTCTAGAAAAGCTGTTGATCAGAAAACATATCGGGTATGATAGGTTCTTTGATGTATTTGACGTCTTGTAGACCTGATATAATGTTTTCAACACATCTTTGTGCCAGATATCAGTCTAATGTTTTCAACACATCTTTGTGCCAGATATCAGTCTAATCCAAAGGAGTCCCATCTAAGTGCCGTTAAGCGCATTTTTTGTTATCTTAAAGGGACTGCTAATCTTGGACTCTGGCATCCCAAGGGTACTGGTTTTGAACTGACAGCTTATTCAGATGCAAACTATGCAGGTTGTATGTTAGACAAGAAAAGTACAACAGGACATCTAAAGTTTTTGGGAGATAAGCTAGTCAGTTGGGCATCAAAGAAACAGAATTGCGTTCCCATTTCCACTGCCGAAGCAGAATATGTAGTTGATGGAAGGTGTTGTTCTCAAGTGTTATGGATGCAGACACAGCTCAGAGACTACGGGTTTTATTTTAATAAAATTCCTATTTACTGTGATTCCAAAAGTGCTATTGCTATTTCTTGTAATTCTTTTCAACATACTAAAACCAAGCATATAGATATCCGGTATCATTTTATTAAAGATCATGTAGAGAAAGGAACTATTGAACTATATTTTGTAAATACAGAATTTCAATTAGCTAACTTATTTACGAAAGTTCTAGATGAAAAATATGCTTTAGCTTTCTTGTATCTAAGTTAGGTATGTTAAATTTGAAAATTTGAATTTTTATTAAAAACAATTCAATTTATTGAATTGAGTTTAATTCAAATTCATTTTGTCAAATATTTGTATTTTTTAAATACAAGTCAGTATTTCATTTTTTTCTATATGATTTTAAATTTCTTGATTGTGGGAATCTATATTTGAGGGGGAGTATGTTTTCTTTCATCTGATCGTATTTTGAGGGAGAGTGAATTTTATCTGTTTTGAACTAACAGCTTATATTTTTTCTTACAGGTATTTTAAGTATTATCTAATTTTTGAAAGATAATTGAGTTTTGAAATATAAGTGTTTGGCCGATTTAAGTCTAATCCGGAGAATGCTTGTCCGATTTATTGATAATCCGGACAACACTTGACTGATTTATTGTCCGATTTAGACATCCGGACAAAAGGCTATATAATAAACTCTTATCCGGATAAGATTAGATATACTTTGCAAGGGATTGAGCGGATAACTAAATCGATGAGTTCATTTGTCCGTATTCTTTAAATCGTTTGTTGAGATCTTTTTTCCAAGTCTTTAAATCGTTCAATCTTTGAGCGGTTTAATTCCTATCTTGAGCGATTTATCTTTCTTCAATGAGCGATTTATTCTTAAATCGGACAAGTCTTGACCGGTATTGACCGGTATTCTTCTAAATCGTACATGCCTTGAGCGATTTATTGTCCGGAATATCACTTAGAAAATATCATCACATAAATCGGACACCTCTTGACCGATTTATTCTAATCCGGATAAGCCTTGAGCGATTTAGAATCTGAACGGTTTTTGACTTTGACTATATATAGTCGACTCATTTTTACTTTTTACTTTTTATCCCATTTAACTATTCATCGCCGACTCCGCTCAACTCTGGTTCTTCATTCAAGATTCTACCCTGTCAATCTCTTCTACGGTTCCATCTTTCTTAAATCAAGGTTTATATCATTTGATTCCTTATTCATATACCTTGATTATATTGGATTAACATTGAACTTATGGACTGTTGGACTTAATATTCTCTTTAACTTCATAATCGAATTTGAAATTGAATAATGAGAGAATAAACTCAAATAAAAACGGCTTTGTCTTTGTTCGATTGTGTATTTTGGGTGTATTTTTGATCGTTTTTAGTGTATTTTGATTATTTTGAGTGTATTTTGATTGTTTTGTGTGGATTTTGAATTTTTGTTTTAGTGTGTTTTTGAATTCTTTTACTGTGAGAATTGTGTGTTGAACGGATATTTCACCGGACAAGGTAATCGGATTTCAATCCGATCAACCTTAATCCGGTTGATGATTGTCCGATTTAAGACTTTTTCATTTCTTAGACTTAGTATTTTGTTTGTATATTCGTATGTTGTCCGGACTTCTAATCCGTTCACAACTATGTTTTTCTTTTAAGTGGAAGAATGTTCATATGTTGTTCGGACTTCTAATCCGGTCAACCTGTTTTCTATTTTTTTTTTCTAAGTGTTGGGTTTTTAGTTTTTGAGTTTGATTTTTTTTTCTTTCTTATCTTGTCCAATTTTTTTTAATTGTTTTATTTTCTTTAGAGTTTAATTTTTTTGTTGTTGTGTGGGTTATATTTTGATTGAATAAATGGTTTCTAATGTTTTTAGAATTCTTACAGGTTAATGGCGGATCAACGACATCAATCTGACGAGGAATCTCATGTTCCTTCCGTCAGATCAGATAACATTCCTATTCACCCGCCCAACCAGCCTATTCCATCAGAAACCATTTTCCCACAAATAAAATACCTTGACTTTAAACCAAATAACCACGTTTTTTCCTTTGCTATGCCAGCTGAATACCCGATCATTTTAGAAATCCTGAAAGGCCATCCTATTTCATATTCTTTATCTGCAAATACAACAATTTCGATGGTGTATTTACAACAATTTTGGAGCACTTTGACTTTAGAAAAAGACGGGGACACTATTTACTTTCAAGGCGAAGTTGACGAATTTGTCAGTCGTCTGACATTGAAGCGTCTTAGAAGAATACTTCGTCTGCCCGGACCAGGCTCTACTGGTTTTGAAGATTTTATATCAGACGAACAATTGTGTCTAGATATCAAGCGTCTAGGATACTCGGCAGTTCTGAACAACCCAACTCAGTTCAAAAGACGTTTCTGCCTTCAATCTGGCACTTACTGTTCTCTATTTTGAATAGATGCCTGACGTCAAAGACAGCGGGCATAGATACATACAGTAGCTCATTTCTTAAATTCTTTCATGGTGTCGTCTTTTCAAGAAACTATGACTTCGCCTTAGTCATATGGAATGAGTTGGTAGAGCTAGTCAATGTGAAAAGATTCCCGTCAAAAGCTCGAAAATTTGTGCCATTTCAGAGATTTCTACAATTATTCATTAAGGCCATGATGAATGCTAATGAGGATATTCCGGCCAGATCCAGTTCTGAAAAAGGGCCAACATTCACCATGACCAGAATCAGACAGCATACTGAAGTGGAAGACCTGGATTCAATAATGCTAGTACCACAAAAACTGATTGCCCTAGCTGATCAGACTGCTCAATGTGTAATAGACTATAGAGAGTGATAGATCCAATAGTTCAACTAGAACCGGTTGAACTTGCCCACGGATCATCCCATGCCTCAGTTGTGAGAGAGCAGTTAGAATTAGAAGAGAGTGTTCAGAAACAGGGGTTACCTGAACAGGGAACTAAGCTGAGAGAAAAGGAATCTGAGAGGGGTGAACAGGCGGGGGGAGCGTCTGATCAACAAAGCACTCCAATTGTCAGTACTTCCTCAACTTCAAGTTCGGAAGCTACTGAATCTGATTATGGGGCAGATTCTGGTAATAGTCAAGATGATGATGATGATAATGATGGAGCAGAAGATCGTGATCAATCCATTCCTGCTAAAAATATTGCAGTTGGCACCATTGATGATGACATTGACGATATTTTTTCCTGAGTATTCTGCTCAACAACCTTGTCCAAGCTTGCAGTCTTTGTCTTTCAACGTTGAGGAATGTGATGATTATGGTCGCATACTTCAAGATATCCATGATGATGGAGGAGATGAGGGAGTTTAATATTGAAAATGAAGAGAAGATGAGAGGAAGGGAAGAAAAAGAAAATGGAGAGGGTGAGAGTGGAGCAGAAAAAGAAGATCAAGCTCCTATCCAAACTGATACACTTAGCCGGGCAACCACATCTGCTACTGACATGCATCTGTTGAATGTTAGTATTGAACAAGATATAGCTAGCCCAGCTATGCATTTGCACACCCCWCCTATCCABTCAATTGGTTCTCAACAACCGATTGTTTCAATTTCACATGGGGATATAGCTCATATGCTAACTACTTCTCAATTGGAGAATGTAGTTATTGAAACAAGTAGCCCGCTGCCCCAGCCTACGACTTTGACTCTGTGCACCTCGAGTCTAGAGCCGATACACTTAGGTACACATGAGTCAGGAGCATATGTTGCTCCAAATACAGTTCTTGGTGAACTTGCTGGAACGACCAGAGTGGTGTCATTTGACATTCCACAAGGACAAGTTGGAAGTCCTACCAATGCTAACATTACGCCAACATTGAACATAGGCACAACAGTTTATTCAACTGTTGTTACAACTGGTATTCTAAGTGAACCAGGAGTTACTTTACCCAACTTCGTGTCAAGGGAATACATGGACTGCGCCCTAAAGGCTGTTCAAGACAATATGGATGCTCAAATGGCTAGTCTCAAAAGAATTTTGAAGGGGAAGGAGGTTGTAGGAGAAGAGCCACCATCTGTGCCATCACCACCACATGTTCCTGAACCGTCTATACCTGATCAATCGGTGGATGAGCTGAAATCGTTGTTGTATGCCAAATTAATGGCATCTCAGAATCCAGATGCTGAGGATGCAGATTTGGTCGGTCTCTTACATCAACAATTAGACGTGAACCCCTCTGTTAGAGCCTCAGAGTTTTTTTCTTTTCAAGAAGTGGCTACTTCTAGCTTTTCCAAAGTTAGCAAGTTGATCACATCTAACACCCAAGATCTTGAAAGTTCAACAGACGTCCTAGCTGAACGGGTGTCTACCTTAGAAGAAACCTGCAGGTCTCAGGCCATATCTCTCAAAAGAAGGCATGACGATCAGGACGATCCAGATAGTCATGAGGGGGAGAGAAAGAGACAGAGATTGGCCGAGACTTCTAAACAAGGTGCAAGGGTTGGTGAGGAGCCATCAACTCAAGACGTTACTGCTGAAGCTTCTGACCCGAAATCAGTTCGGAAAAGAACAATTGAGGTTATTGAAGTTGTAGATGAAGGTTTGGAGACAAGTCCTACGATCGAGCCAATAGTTGAAAAGCCGACGGACTCCACTATAGGAACAAAGATGCTATTGGACTTGTCTGCCAACGTTGGATTCAACAAAGTGTTCTATAAAACTCTGGGTGGAGAGCAAGACTTTGGAGAAGACATTGACAACATCGACGAATCAACTGGGATCTATATATTGACTTTGAAGGCGATATAGATGATGAAGATACAGTCTTTCCTGTTCAAGAAGAACGTCAGTCTGCTCCAGAATCTTCCACTGCAGTTTTATCTGATGTGCCAGACATTCCAGCTCAAAGGGAACATGTTGATCCAACTGAAATTTTCACCAGAGACTATGTGCCATTCCATATTAGAGCAAAATTTCCTGGATATGATCGAGCAAGGATCCAAGAGCCATATCTAGAAGATATCTACTTTGGAATCTTCATCCGACATAGAAAAGTGCTAAGTGGCGACAAAGTTCTGGGTATTCATAAGCAGACAAAAGAATATCGTACTGAATACCGACATCTTCTGAAAGCCAAGTGCCAACCAATCAGTGAAGTTCGTACAAAGCATCGGATTGTGACGATCAAACAAATTGATGCTCAGAAGTTGTTAAGAATTTGTTATCCTGTTTTCACAGTAACAAGGCAGGATGGTCAGATTTGGAGATTCAACAAAGCAGACTTCTCGAACTTATACTTAGATGACCTTGAATATATGTATTTTGAACTCAAAAACATGACTATCAGAAAGGAAGGAGAATTGGTTGCTCTTGAAGCAATCAAGAGATTTATACACTGTCATGTAAAATTGGCAATGGTCATTGATGTACAGATGTGCCTTGAAGACAATCAGCGAATCATTAATCTTAAAAGACCAAATCAAGACCTAGAAGACATTGAAGGCTATCCAGTGTATATGGTTCTTGAAAGCCCAGAGTTCGGGGTCGTCTATTTTGCCTAACTTCAAGTAAAGAAGTTCATGAGGTTTAGCGAGCTGAATAAATATTCT
>NW_020200662.1:65409-66816 GCF_001531365.2 Cynara cardunculus var. scolymus | reverse complement strand
CTTGATTCTTGAAGATCATATCATGTTTGTATGATTTCTGGACTTCACAAATATGATCCGGACAATTGCAATTAAAACACCTTCGATTAGCCGGACAACTTCTGGACAAATGACTTGCTTCACCACACTCATAACATTTTCTTGGGTCCATCTTCCCTAATGAACCTGTCGGCATTGCGTGTAGACTTTCTCACTTATCTTCTGTTCAGATCTGTCATCATATCTTACAATTTTTGGGCCTTGAAATTTTGATGAAGGCCCCTCCCACCTTCTCTTCTCTACAACTTTTCCTTCTGGCTGTCGGTTCTTATTTCCTTCGGTCACTTCGGCCGCATCTACTGTCAATGAAAAGGTATTAGGGTTCATAGCAATGACAAACTCCCTAATTGAGGGTTTCAAACCCCAAATGTACCTTTCTATCTTCCTGGATTCTATTAAAACATAATGTTCAGCAAATCGAGAGTATTCAATAAATTTTTCGGTATACTCCCGAACTGTTCCAACTTTAGAAAATCTTCTTCCATTTGTCTAACAACTGTTTTAGGACAAAACTGATTCTTGAATCGGTCCTCAAATTCTACCCAAGACAACGATTATAAAACATCTGTTTTGGCTGATGATTCAACTTCCCACCAGAACAAAGTATTTGATTTTAATACAGAAACATCAAATCGAACTTTATCTGTTTCCGGACATCGAATGATGTTGAACACATATTCCATTTCTCTAATCCAGCACACGGCTTTCACTAGATCCCTTTCTTCAAAGAATGTTGGTGGCTTATATGCCAAAAACTTTTTAATATCTCCCTCCTTGTTGTGAGTAACTGGTACCGAGGGACGAACTTCTATTCTTTCTGTTTCTACTCTGGCTGGTATCCTCATAATAAAAGTCAGAGTTTCCTGCAACTTCCCCATTTTTTCAGCCAACATATCCCTAGTTACATATTCAGGATGTGGTATTGATCTCTCCTGAACATTCCCAGAATGAGATTTTATCAAATAAGGTTTATTTAAAGCTTCAGACCAAACCTGTTATTTCCTCCTCAATAACATCCAGACTATGATATCCAATAAGAACCATGATCTTAAATCTTTAAATCACAAATAAATAAAGATTCCAGACCACAATAAACATAAGGGATATGATAGTAAGAGTTATCTATACTATATTATAAAGCATTTGGCTAAAACTCTTAAAAACTCTTAAACTCTTAAAACTCTTAAACTCGTTTATCGCTATCCGATTTCATCCCTATCCGATTTCATCCCATAACTGAAATCGTGTAACTAACTGCAGATAAATACAATCCAATACAAGATAAATATCTCATTTTAAATATAAAAAATCTAAAATATAATTAGGATAATCATTGAGTTCTAACAAAATACTTAATTATTATCTTTA
>NW_020200662.1:48949-63724 GCF_001531365.2 Cynara cardunculus var. scolymus | reverse complement strand
TTTATTCAAAAATAAAAACATCATCGCTTTCTCAAAATCACATAAAGCCATATTATAACATTGACTGAGATAAAAAATAAAATAAAATATTAAAAACACGATGTATCTCGCTGCATTGCGTGTGTACGCTTCTAGTATTACAAAATACACATACACAAATGTCACCCTTATATCCAAATATACACCCATCCTTGATATGCCACCCTTATCCCATGGTACACCTCTCCTTGATATGCCACCCTTATCCCATGGTACACCTTTCCTTGATATGCCACCCTTATATTCTCATCAAAACATTTCACAAAAACAATTCCATATAGAAATAGACCGCAGTCTATGGAATTATTATCAGTTCAAAATCATTCTTTATCAAAATTCCAATTTTATATAAATGAATAGTAAAAATGACAATTGTATAAACAATACATAAGTTAAGGCACAAATCCGGTCAACACAAACTTGGTCGGACTTCAACTCCGGTCAAGCCTTGGCCGATTTACTAATCCGGTCAACACAAGACCCTTGTCCGACTTACTAATCCGGACAACTCTTCTCAATGTCTTGTCTGATTTAAAATAAATTGGCTACCTCATAGTCGTATTCCTACTTCTCCGTTCAAATTACTTGATATAACTTAATAATCATAAATCGCTCAACACTTGTTCATAAGACTAAACCGCATAACTCTTGATCGGTTTAGGTCTAATCCGGACAACACTCACCAAGCGGTTTATTTATAAATCGCTTAAGCCTTAACCGGTTTAGGGCTTAAATCGCCCAACCCTTATCCGGTTTCGCTTGGCACTTGTCCGGTTTCAGACTAATTCAGACAACACTTCAACGGATAATCTTTTAAATCAAAGTAAAGTTCTTCAATCAATTATACAACTATGAAGAGTTTAAAAAGTAGTAACAATCACTCACCTTTTTTAAACCAATCTTCTTGTAATTCCAAATTAGGAAATCTGGTCAATCACTCTCTTTAAATTGCTCAAAACTTATTTCAAAGATGGGAAGAGATGTAATGGAGGTCAAACCCTCTTTTTATACTTTTCTAAAACTGGAAAGGTCGGCCAACACAGCCTCCTTCCCACATGCATACACTCACCTCACATACACATACACACACACACACACAGATATATATATATATATATATATACACTCATGCGCACATGCACATACATGCATGCATATCACACATATATACATACGAACATGTGTATCCACATATACACATAATCTCATTCATGCATCTACATTATGCACATTTTCACATACTAGCATGATCAAATGTATCAATTTCTCATGCTATCACGTAATCATATATAACAAATAATCACATAATTATTACCTAGGTGACAACCAAAACCTGGTTATCACATATGTGGAGGCATCTTTCCCTTCATCAGAATTCTTACATGTACTGTTCTCGTAGACCACATTTTCGAGATCCTGTCTCAAGAGGACAGTTTTTCCATCGACTTTAACCCACTTTGGGTTTAGGGAAAAAGTCAGGTTTTTGAATGCATCCAAGTTTGAAGGTGGATTCAAGGGTAGGTTTCTTTGTTTCGATGAAGGAGTCCAATTCATTGAATCCAATCCCTTGAGTGTCCTTTTGTCTGTTTAGTTTTTCTACACATTTTGGGCATCCTTATATTTCTTCATCAGAAGTTCATTGGTTTGAAGATTCTGGTGAAGAATCTATTTTTCTTTTTGAAAGAAATCTTTAAGAGCAACTGAGTTGAGCCTCTCTGCTTCGGATTCCTTTAAGGCCTTTGCCTTCTTTTCCAAGTCCTTAGATATTTTCTTGTTCAAATCCATAAGCTTTTCTTCCTCTGATTTTTTAAGTGAGGCTATGCGAGTCTTTTCTTTGACAAGTTCACCTTTTTCTTCGGTCAGAAGATCAGTCTATCTTTTGTAGAAACTGACTTCTTTTTCCGCTTTAATTCTTTCAGATTTTTCAAAATTTAATTTTTTCTTGAGTTTCAAGAAGTCCTCTGAAAGTTTTATTACCTTAACTCTAGCTCAGATGGAGAAGAGTTGGTTTCACCGATAGAAGATTCACATACTTGTTCATCAGAATCAGAGGCGGATTCTGCATTGGATGTGGCCATGAGACAGATGAGTGCCTTGTCTTCTTCATCAGACAAAAAATCAGACACCCAATTTTCTTTTTCAGCCATCAGGCTTCGCTCTTTAGGATTGTATTTGTATTTATTCTTGTAATAGTCTGCATCCATCACCAGACGTCCTCTGCATTCTTTTGAAAAATGATCATTTTTTCCATATCTAAAGCAGCGAAGGTCATTCTTCCTTTCATCTATGTCTTCTCTCTTCTCCTTTGTTATGTCTTCTCTTTCTTCTCTTCCCTCTCTTCTGTCTTCCCTCTGATAGAATTTTGATGGCTTCTTTTCATAGGATGGCTGGTACTTCTCCCTTCTGAAGTCTCTTCGTTCATAGGGCTTTTTGATGAACTTCTTCTGAAATTGTTTTGTGATCAAGGCCAGAGACTTGGCAAAGGCTTTGATTTCATCATCTGACTCAGATGTCACGTCTTCAGATGTTGATTCTACTACCAATGCCTTCTTGCCTTTTTTTCTTGTGGTCTCTGGTGGAGGTCCTTGAAACATCCTCTTCTTCTGCAGCAAGAGCAAGGGGTCCACCAATGGATACTTTTCTCTTCATAATATCATTCTCTCGTGCAGCAAGTGTTCCATAGATGTCATGCAGTGACCAACTGTCTAAGTCCTGATTTGCTTGGAGGGACATCGACAGCTGTGTCCACTTATCGCCGAGACTCTTAAGGAATAACACATTATTTTCTTCCTTTGTTCTGGATATGTCGTTTCGACGACATTTATTGAACAATGTGTTGAAATGATCGTACGTCTTCTGAATCGGTTAATCAGGAAGAGCCTTGAAGTTGGTATATTCGTTGAGACATTGAGCTCTACAATTTTTCTTCGTTTTTGCTCCTCCTTCTAATTGACTTGCCAGCTCATCCCATAACTCTTCTGTTGTGGTGCATGCATCGAGGGATTGGAAAATTTCATTGGGAATGGCCATGATAATTAATCTCTTGCCTTCCTGTCAGTTTCTACTCGCTTCATATCATCTTCATCCCAATTCTTCTCGTCCTTGGGCATGTAGTAAGCTGGTAATTCTTTCGTGATGCTCGTTCCTGGGACTTTTGGAACAATAGTCTATGGTATGTAGGGACCCTCCATGACAGATCGCAGAAGATTTCTATCCATCCCTTCCAAGAAGTTCACCATCCTTATCCTCCATTGTGGATACTCTTCTATTTGAAGAGTTGGAGGTTTGGCGAGGGAACCAACACTATAAGCAGAATTCCAGTTGGCCATTGAAGATTTGGAAGAGAAAAATTACGCTTTTTAGAGAAGACTTTTATGAATTTTATGAATGAGTGAAAAAAAGCGAATTGACAGTTCTTAATGATCGTTTTGATTGAAAACAATCAATTGGCTCTGATACTAATTGTTGATCCCCGATCTCTCAATAACACTAATAATTAAGTTAAGAATAACCTAATTATATAGTTTGGATGAATAAAATGATGAACACTCAAGAACAAAGGATGAACATTGAAAGAATATACTTGGGTGTCAAAGGATTCACTTTTATTTCAATGATTGTGAAAAGCGTCAAAAATTGCAATAGGCCTAATCACCTATTTATACTAGTAGGCTAAACAAGAAGATAACTATCTAGTGAGACTATCTAGCAAATCTTCTAGGAAAATATAAATCTTAATAAGACATGGATAATCAACAAAATAAGATAAACTTTATAGAATCCAGCTATCGATTGGTCATCTCCAACTGTCTTCCATGGGACGTTATTCAACCTTATCTTCATATCTTCATTGCATGCCTCTGGTTGAACTAGTGTAGAAAACTCCAAGTGTTGGTAACCAGGGGGACTATGAAGATGCTCTTTCAATCGCATCTCTGATCGATTCATCGACCCTCTGGTTGTATTGTGGACTTAGCTCTTTTGCCTTGGAGTCTTCCATCGACCTTCTGGTTCTTCATCACTTGTTTTTCTTCATTACTTTTACACATAAGAATTATGGGGTCTAACATGGACGATATCCGGTACTTGTACCACTTTTATTACTTGGAAGACGATATTGGGACCAATTGTATACTTGTTTTTAGTCATGATCGTAGTCGGTGGTGTGTTAATACGGACCCGGTCACTTAGCTTTCCCATCTCTTCTACCAACATGTCTCTAGTCACATACTCTGGTTGAGGCATCTGTTCTTGATTCATATTTTCAGAATTAGATTCTCCTTGGTCTGTATGGACTTCTGTTTGGTTGTTTCTTCCTCTTGTTTGCCCTCTGTCTCTACCTCTGCATCTACCTCTGTCTCTACCTCTGCCTCTTCCTCAGCCCCTGCCCTCAAATGTACCAAAGGGAGCAAGAACAGGGAATTCTCTTCATCATTAGGATTGGGGCGGGTGATCCTTTCAGATCTTTTGGATCTACTAGTCATCTACAAATTACAAAGTTAATAAACACATATTCACATTCCCAAATATAATAAAGTGTCCAAGTTCAATTATGTAACTGTAGATTCAAAATTACATTGGCCAGATGTAATTCGAATATACCTTACACACTGATCTCTTAACTTATCATATTTATTTTCAAAGGTGTTAACTATGTCAGGGACCCTTAATATGCAATGAAACAATTTAAGTCTAGGCATCATGCAGTGAATACCTAAATCCCTTAAACTCTGGCTCTGATACCACTTCTGTAACACCCCCAAACTCATATTACATATAACATATAATTCATTCAGAGAATACATGTTTAATTCCTCCAAGGTCCAAAGTAGAAGAACTATATTACAAAATACACAACCCAAAAATTCCAAAATACATGCTCTTGTACTACATAACATCTAATCTCCAAAACACATCCATTGATCTTCATATAGTTATGCATATATGAAAAGTATCATATTTTTCTTTTCCCTTACTATCATTGTACTCTGTATTTCCTGCAATACATATTTGAAACACAAAATGAGGGTTAGACCTAAAGGTCTAGTGAGATCCCTTTTTTCATGTAATTGCAGGGTGAAAATCACCAAAATATTATTCAAATAATTCATTTCACATAATAAAATGTAAATCAACATTCCTCTGGTTCCTCTACCAAAGCTTCTGGTTCAGGCGACCAGAGCTTCTTACTCAAATAAATTCCTCATAAATGTTCATAGACTATCACCCTAAATAGATAAAATAGTTTTCCTAAGTATAAAAACATATATTAAAATGATCTTGTATGGCCAGAGCTCTGGTTCTACTAGCTAGAGCTTTTGGCTCAAAACTTAAGACCAACCAAAGGCCTTTTAGTTCAACGTGCAAGCCAACCAGAGCCCTTCTGGTCTGTCTTCCTTTGTAAGAAAAGTTTCTAAGTATAAAATCTTTGAAACATCTTTTAAAGTATAATTTTGACATAGAACTCCTATCTAATAGATACAGAGCCTCTGGTTTAAGTAAAAGGACTTGTATTCATATCAAACCAATATCAGAACCCTCTAGTTCTATTGTGAGGACCAACCAGAGCCCTTCTAGTTCCTTTCAAGGAACAAACAGAGCCTGTCCGATTTCTCATAAATCAAACACTATTCCAAAATAGAGTATATCCAAAACCATTGGCCATAAGCCAAGTTTTCGCCTTCTCAATAACATCAATACTATTATTTGTAATAAAAGCAACATCTTTGAGTCCTCAAATCACAAAGAAGTAAGAACTCAAATTTCTTGCAATCTTAAGAGACATAATAATTCACACATGCAAATGCCACCCTTATATCCAAAGGTACACCTCTCCTTGATATGCCACCCTTATAGCCGAAGGTACACCTCTCCTTGATATGCCACCCTTATCCCACGGTACACCTCTCCTTGATATGCCACCCTTATCCCACGGTACACCTCTCCTTGATATGCCACCCTTATTTCATCATCAATATCTATGGATTAGTTCCAAACGAAGACAGACCGAAGTCACAACCGTCTTGATGAGACAACATCCATAGTTTTATCCAGTAAAATCTATAGATTAATTCCAAACCAAGACAGACCGAAGTCACAACCGTCTTGAAGGAATATCCTCTATAGTTTTTAACCAACAATGGTTTCAAAACAGTTTTATCATCAAAACTTTGAAACACAAGAACAACCAGTTCTTTTCAACATCATTTCAAAACTCGAAATCTCCTTTAAATCCTTAAAATAGGATATCATCCACAAACTGTTTTTAAGAAGCAAAATCTTGTTTATCTTTCCAAAACAGTTTCCAAATTCAATACCATAAATACGTATCTATAAATTGTTAGAAAACAGTTTTTACTAATCTTTTTCCAAATAACAAACCATCAAAACCCAACAGTTTAAATAACATCATATAAAGGTTTTTAGTTATCAAAAACTCACCTTATATGCACAGATTTGAAGACTAAATCACATAGCAATTCTTTCAAACGAACACAAAATCTCCAAAATGCTTTTGTGCAATAATCTTCTCAAGAACAACCACCACCGCCACACTCACACTTTTCTCTTTAAAATTTCCCAAAGATAAGATAAGAATGATCTTATCTTTTATTTCTTTTATTTATATATATATATACATACATATATATATATATATATGTTAATAGAGGCGGTGTAAGTTTTAATAATATAAAACTTGTGGGCGGAGGGGAGTTTATTATAAAAATTTCCTTTTCTTCACCACGAAGGCATCCCATATTTTAATCATATTCCATGTATGAATATTATCATATACACACATATCATCATTTTCTCATGTATGCATAGCATTTCACATTTTCACATATGTATATACGACCCATGCATTTATTTAGATAAAATGCATGTCATCACGTATTTCACAAATAATCACATAAAGGTTACCTCAACCGATGTGGTCTAAAATTCAAGTCATCACAAGAGGTGGTTTGTGATTCAGTCAAAGCTGAAGAAAGTACTGATCAGAATGTGAATATGCATTCAAATTCTAAAACTAATTTGAATTTGAAAAAGATTTCTGATCTTGAAGATGAACTTCGTGCTGAAAAAGATTTACATATTAAAGTTGAAAATGATTATATGTCCAAATCAAAAGATTTTGAAAGTAAAATTTCTGAATTGACCTTGCCTGTTGTCTGTAAAGATAATTTGCTTGTGTCCAATTTGAAAAAGATTTCGAATTTGAAAAAAGAATTAAGTTCGTGTTTTGGTGATAGGACTCAACTTATGAGTAAAATCATTAAGCCTGAGAAAGATCTCAAAACAGCTTCAAGATCATTTGCCAAAAGTTCATAAGCTTCTTAGATTGTCTCAACTGCGAAAACAATTGTTATTGAGAAAATTAATCTTTCTAAAAGCAAGTTTGAGAAAGGGAGTCTTCTAAAACTAAATATGAAAATATTTCTAAGGCTACTCCTAAAAATGTCAAATTTGTTTTATATGAAAAATATGTTAAAATTGAATCTTTATCTACGAAGCGCTCGGCTAACACAAAATCTTTTTCTGTCGCAGAATTTTTAAAGATTGGAAATGACTGCATGCGGAAGTCTTGGTAGAAGATTAAGAGAAATGTTTCAAATAATTCATCTTTTGTAAAGAATTTTTTTGTGAATACAAATAGTTGTAACTGTAAATTTGGGAACTCAAAATGTAATATGGATGCTGATTTACAGAATGTTAAAAAAAATTCTCATCCGGATCTTATAATTGTTGCTAAACGTCATATATATTGCAATTATTGTGGGTCAAACTCCCTTGCAGTTAATGCCAAATGTAAAAAGTCTTTATGCTAAAAAAATTCTGATTCTAAATCAAAGAGCTCGCTCAAAGCAAAAGTTTTCAATGGTCTTCCATATTTTAAAAAGAAAAGTGTTTTAAAGAAAAATGTTTCTAAACCAAAAAAGGAGGAGCCATATTTTGTAGATGTAAGATTTGTTTGAAAATGGGTCAAAAGCTAAATACGAATGGCGCGTTAAATCTTTATCTTCTAATATTCTTTCTAACCCAAAAGGACACATTTAGAAATGGGTACCTAAATCTTCGTGATTGTTTTTGCAGGACTGACATGTGTGGTATGTAAACTCAACATGTTCAAGACACATGACAAGACATAGGCATCTTCTATCTGATTTTAAAGAAAAGTCTGGCGGAACAGTCACATTTGGTAATTAAGAGAAAGGTTTTGTGAGACGATACGGAACATTGTCAAATGACAATGTTACAATTAAGAAAGTTTTCTATGTTGAGGGTTTAAAGCATAATCTTTTAAGCATAAGTCATTTTTGTGATAATGGGTTTGATGTAAAATTCATTGTTAATAATTGTGTGATTTTTGACTCTGAACGGATAGAGGTGATAAGAGCTGAACGCTATGGTAATCTTTATGCAATTAGTTGTCTAACTCTGACTACTTCTAAACCTGTTTGCTTAATTGCCAAAGCTTCAAAAGAAGACAGTTGGATATGGCATTGAAGATTATCTCATCAGAACTTTAAAGATATCAATCGACTTGTAAGCAGTGATTTGGTCATTAGTCTGTCTGAACTTGGATTTGATAAGAACTCACTGTGTTCTGCATGTGAAGTGGGAAAGATTACAAGATCTTCGCATAAAGCAAAATCTGTTTCATCTGGTATATCTCCTCTCGAAATGATTCATATGGATTTGTGTGGACCAATGAATACTCAATCGTTTGGAGGTAAAAATTACATCTTGGTAATGGTCGATGAATATTCCAGATACATGAGGCTAGATGTGATTACCAGGATTTAAGGCAGCAACAATGGAGATAATCTATATGTGATCATTATGTGATAATGTGCATATTTAATTATAAGGCTGATTATATGCATAGGTAAATTGCATAAACCATATATATATATATATGTGAATGTGTTACTGTGCATATATGAGACATGTTAAAATATATGTGTATGCATATTCTTGGTTAAGGAGTAGGAGGAGGAGAGGTATTATAATGTTAAACCTCCACCGCCTTCTGAATTTTATATTAATAAACCTCACACCGTATTTGAATATATATACATATATATAAAGATGATAAGATCAATCTTATCTTATTGGATATCTTCATGAAAAAGAAAAGTGTGTGTGTGGCGGTGTAGGTGTGTTCTTGAGGGAAAACCAGCTTAAAAGTGATTTGAAGTTTCTTTGTTGATTATTTGAAGCTTTGATGTGTGAACTATCGTCAAATCTGTGCATACAATGTGAGTTTTGTTATTAAAATCCTTATATGTTGATATTTGAAATATATGAACTTCGATAGATGATTTTGATGAAGAAAGGTAAACTGCTTTAGCAGTTGATTTGAACTTTATGAATCTGGGTTCTAGAAAACTGTTTTAAAATATAAAAAAGATTTTGCTTCTTTTAAAACAGTTGAAGACAATATCCTATTAAAGATTTTGCTTCATTTAAAACAATTGAAGACAATATCTTATTAAAATCCTATAAAGAATTTTAAGTTTGGAAAATTATATTAAAGAACTGTTGGTTCTTGAGTTTCAAAGTTTGAAATAAAACTGTTTTGAAAATGTTATTGGCTAAAACTATGGAGGATGTTCCTTGAAGACTGTTGTAACTTCGGTCTGTCTTGACTGGAAATAATCTGTAGATTTTGATGAGGAAATAAGGGTGGCATATCAAGGAGAGGTGTTCTATGGGATAATGGTGGCATATCAAGGAGAGGTGTACCTTCGGATATAAGGGTGGCGTATCAAGTAGAGGTGTACCTTTGGATATAAGGGCGGCATTCGTAAGTGTGATGGTTATTATAGCTCTTACTGTTATGTCTCTTAAGATTGCAATAGTTTTGAGTTCTTATTTCCTTGTGATTTGGGGACTCAGAAATGTTGCTCTTATTGGAAATAATAGTAATGATGTTATTGAGAAGGGAAAAAATTTGGCTTATGGCCAGAGGTTTTGATAACCATGCTTTGGACAAAGTGTACGAGTTATGAGGAACCAGAAAGGCTCTGGTTGTTCCTTGAAAGGAACTAGAGGAGCTCTGGTCAGTCCTCGCGTTGAACCAGAGGGGCTTTGGATAATATTTGTCTATGATACAAGCCATTTACAAAAACTTTTACCTGGACCAGAGGCTCCGTATATATTGTTTAGAGGCTCTGTGCCAAAGATTGTATTTCAAATTATTCATAGGACTTCTTACTCTTATTTAAACTTAGAAAATTATTTATACAAAATGATTTTGGCAAAGAAAGAAAAAGTCACAGGGGCTCTGGTTGCTCATTATAATTTAACCAGAGGAGCTCTGGTTGGCTTTTGTAGATGAACCAGAGGCTTTGGTTAGTAGAACCAGAGGCTCTAGACATGCGGAGGATTTTAAATTATACTCTACACATATATATACTCGGGAAATATTTACATTCATCCTATGTGCTTGATTTTGTAATTATATGAATATTAACTTGAAGAGGAACTATGGTTGATATAACCAGAAGCTCTGGTTAAAGGAACCAGAGGGGCTCTAGCCCTGCTGTATGATGAATAAAATCTTTCTAAGTCTGGTTTTTACAACCAAAGGGATGCTGGTCATTGTGAATTATGAGTTTATGTTCTGATTATATGAAAAGTTGATTTTAAATAATGTTCTGGTGATCTTAACCCTGCAACTACACGGAAAAAGGGATCTCACAAGACCTTCAGGTCTAACCCTCATTTTCTCTTTCAAATATGTATTGCTGGAACAACTGCGTACCATGATAGTAAAAGGAAAGGGAAAATGTAATTTCTTTCCCTATGTGCATAATTATGAGAAGACCAGCCTATGGACATGTATAGTTTTCAAGTTGGATGTTATGTAGTACAAGAACTTGTATTTTGGAATTTTTAGATTGTGTATTTTGTATTTTAGTTTCTTGTACTATGGGACCTAAGTGGTGTAATATATGTAATTCTCTAAATGAATTATGCATTATATGCAATGTGAGATGTGGGGTGTTACACTAGAGTTTCTGAGTGCTAAATTTGATTCGTCGGAGCTGATCATTTCTTTTATCAAGCGCATTCAAGTTGTTCTACAACTTCCAGTTCAAAAGGTTTGAAGTGACAATGACACTGAATTTACAAATGAGACCCTTCAAAATTTCTTCAAACAGTTGGGACTTCTCATAATTTTTTTGTTGTTCAAACTCTGCAACAAAATGGAGTTGTTGAAAGAAGAAATAGAACATTAGTTGTGGTTGCTCGGACTATGTTTGCTTACTCTGGTCTACCTATGTATTTGTGGGCTGAAGCAGTGTCTACTGCAAGTTTCACACAAAATAGAACTATCATCATCAAAAGCTTTATTAAAACTACTTATGAGTTAAAAAATAAAAGAAATCCTAATGTAAATTTTTCCATGTTTTTGGATGCAGATGCTTCGTGATTAACGATCGAGACAATCTCGGTAAATTCGATAAAAAGGCAAAAGAAGGCTACTTTATTGGTTATTCGTTAAAGTCTAAAGTCTTCCAAGTCTACATCAAGTCATCCAAGATTGTCATAAAAAGCATCAACATTAGCTTCGATGAATCTTCGACTTCTGAACAAATCAGTGCAGGACTCAAGCTACAAAAGTTAGCTTCTACACAAAGCAGTGTAGAACCTGTACCAAACAGTATAAATAATTCTGATTCTTCTGTTGTAAAATCAAATTTAGATTCTTTATTCAAAGACACATTTGATCTCACTTGGGATATTCTTGCAGAGTACGAGATATTTGATCGACCCAAGTTGATTGAACCAGTGGTCCCGATTCTGCAAGTTACTCAACTTTCTGAACCATCAGAAGCTGGTTGTTCAACCTGAATCTAACGAAACTACTGAATCAAAAAATGTTCAAGCTGAGACACAGACTCAACTAGAGATTGTTCAATCCGATATTGATCAATCTGAGTCTTCTCAACCTGCTAATGTGTAATGTTTGGTTATTATTAAGTAAGTATTCATATATATATATATATATATATATATATATATATATATACTAGTTGTGTACCCGCACAATGCAGCGAGAGCCGTGAATTTTAACGATTTTGAAGCTTGGTTTTGTTAGAACAAGCAGTCAACAATCATCAAGCTTTCAAAAAGCATTATCGGTTAAAACTTGAAATTTCTGAGAATAGTTATACATAGCGTTTAAAATGGTAATGATGGCTTGCTGCAGCTAAACTTGTAGAGCTGCCGAAACTGCCTCCTGCACCCTCGCCTTTGCCTGCCAAACTTGAGCAAAACGACTTTCTCCGCCTTTACCTCCTTGTCCCTTTATCATTTGTGACGCCGACTCCTTCGCCGCCCTGATCAACACAAAATAGTGTTGTTGCTTCTTTTTTACAAATTTACGCCTAAGCTCTTCTTCCTGCAAGAAACCCATTTTCAGCTATCAAATTGCCAAAAGCAAATCCATATGTTTCAATTTGTTTAATGCTCAATTTCATATATGGACTTGAAGATAATGCTCAATTTCATCTCCTTGTTGATGGATTAGGTTGGATAAGTCTTCTGATAACAAAGATAACAAATTAAAGGCCAGCAACCTTCATCAACAGAAACCATATATTTAATGCATTTCCCTTGATGGCACAGATTTAAATACATAAAAGGGATTGCCCCTAAGACTGAAATGAGACTGTACCTTCACACATTTGGGTATTAAAAAATGGGAGAGAACCATCCCAGTCAATTTTAAAAAATCTGATTGGTTTCTTGAATGATAATTGGGTGAAATTGAACGACTCTTATACTGCTTTCAAAATACAATTGATCGGGAATACATATATGTAGTTACATMCAACTTCAATCCCTGATGAAGAACAACACATAAACAAAAATTGTAAGAGGAAATCAAAGAACAAAAAGGAAATTAGATGATAAGAGAATGGAACTATACCTAACCGGAGAAATCCATGACCCAAAACTAAGAACCTACTTATTTCACTCTCTGCATGCTAACAGTCATATAAGGATAACTACAAATAACAATTTCTTTACAAAGTGTAACGATTCTAATATTAAAATACATTTCAAAGCATGAAAAAGGAAAACCATTCACATACCTCCTATATGCGGTCCAAGGCTCAAATGTTGTCTAGTGTGTCCAAAGATGGTGAAAGTCCTTCAAGCAAGCAAAAGATCTATAACATATCAACAAACCGATTAAAAGATCTATGGTGTCTTAAGAAATGGGCAGGCTGCAAACAACCATACACTCATGATCCAAACTTTCAACTTAGGCATGTTCATGTTGTTTAAATCAAAATAGGCATTTCATGTGGGGCATAACTCCATCATGATCATAAGGCCATTTTTCAACAAAGACATAGGGGATTGGTGATTGGGTGGATAATAATTTCAAAGGGTTCCTGGTGGCCATTCCACCAGATTCTGCTCCGTTTGGGGGCGTGTTAGAATGACCAAAGTGTACCATGCTGTTCGGACTACAATGTTGGAATCAAAGGGGACAAGAAGCAATCGCAAACCAACCTGAATTAGTAAAACAAATCAGAATCATTGCAAGCAGAAAAGGAAGTTTCAGTAACATATGCCAATTAGAGAGAGTATCAGTACATAGAAGCAACTTTGTATAAGGTGCTTCCAACAAAGACAACGGATTGTATTTGTGCCTGTTAAACTTTGCTGAATTATATACGATTACTCACCCAAACATGTTGACTGCAGCACTATCTTATAGACAACCAAGGCAAGAAAAAACATAAGCACTTAGACAAGGAAAACCCAATCAACGAATGTTCAAGTAACCTAAGGATGTTGATTGTGTGGTTAAGTATCTCTCTTTCATGTTATACACTTCTTCGCCAAGGGATTTCTTCAACGCCACCTGGGCATGAAATAAAGATTCGGATATATCGTTGTTGTTTGGAAGCTCTCTCCTCAAAACTTCATAATCTCTCACTGATTCAGTCCATCTCTCAAGCTGTGAATGCAAAATAAAACGCATTTCACAAATTTAAATGGAAAACAGCATGTACCATTGATTTATATAAAACAGAAAACATCCACATTCGATTCTTTAAAACTGGACCAACTGTCAAACAGAACATTGCTTTCTTTAATATAAAGAATGAAAAGACGACAACTTTTGTCACATGAACTTATGACAAGAAAATTGCAGCCCGTGGGTCGGGGCTGTATATGGGTAGTTTAAGTGACTCATAGTTAAGAGACTTGCAAACATGACTCACATTCAACAAGCAGGAAATTTGAGATTTTCTTGTTGGAAGGGTATATCAGGCAACATCAATGACTTTAAATGCTCCCCTTCTTTACTTCCATTTCACTTTCTTGAGAATAAAGAGTGAAAACAAGATTATATATATATATATATATATATATATACCTTGCATCACAACTACATAAAAGCACAATAATTTCATCAATACATCTAACAAAGCTAGCTCTACAATTGTACAATGTAAGAAAGCGAATCAGAATAGCAATTCACAAATTTATCATGATCGCAGTATCAAATTGTACATCACGTTGGGAGATTTTATATCTTGTATATGCTAAATTAATGATGAAATTATTGTGCTTTTATGTAGTTGTGATGGAGCAACATCARCTGTAAAAACTGGGGTATGATGAGAAGGAAATTACCATTCTGTCATCCATCTATTGGAATACAGCAGCTACGGCTGATGACGGTTGGTTTCGTTC
>NW_020200662.1:37979-47439 GCF_001531365.2 Cynara cardunculus var. scolymus | reverse complement strand
TAAACATATAAAGATGGTTTCTTGTTTACCTTGAGAAAGTTTATAGAAGGGTATCGGGTGCATAAGGTGTCAAGAAACGGAGATATCTGCTTGCATTGAAGATCGGACGTCGTTTTGAAAAGAACAACAGAAGCTCCGGCATTTCAAACTTAATCAACAAAACTTCCAAAAAAGGACAAAGAATTAGAGCGCATTTTGGGAAGAATAAAGAACCAACCATTCGAAGCAACTGCAGCTTTGAACTGATCAAGACCAGCAATCAATTCAACTTCWCCACCAAATTTCATGTTATACACTTCTTCGCCAAGGGATTTCTTCAACGCCACCTGGGCATGAAATAAAGATTCGGYTATATCRTTGTTGTTTGGAAGCTCTCTCCTCAAAACTTCATAATCTCTCAYTGATTCAGCCCATCTCTCAAGCTATGAATGCAAAATAAAAAGCATTTCACAAATTTAAACTGAAAACAACATGTACCATTGATTTTTATAAAACAAAAAACATCTACATTCGATTCTTTAAAATTGGACCCACTGTCAAACAGAACATTGCTTTCTTTAATCAAACCAAATGGACACACAACTTCCGTCAAAAGAAATCAAAGAAATCGGACAGAAAAGGATTGAAAAAACCCTAAATCGATGGAGTACCTTTACAGACAACTTTTATCAAAGAAACCCTAAATCGATGGAGCGAGAGGGCGCCTGAATAGCAAGATGAATCGTATGAGAAACCAAAGGAACATAAATAAAACCTGCATCTCGAGAGAGGGAGGGCGCCTGGATAGTCATCTTGGAGAAAAAGAATCGTGGCCTGAATAGTAGTCTTCGAGAATAGGAATCGTGGCCTGAATAGTAGTCTTCGAGAAAAGGAATCGTGGAGAGAACCGGAGGTTGGGAGACGGGAGAGCGTGGGTTTTGGGCAGAGCATGTAGTGGAGAGCATGGGTATTGAGAGCATTTGGTATTGGATGTAACCCTTGCATAAATAATTTGTACATTGTGCATGAAAATTTGTATTTAAGAGTTTTTTGAAATTTATGCATAAAATGGCAGTACTTTATGCTTTAGGAGTTGTATTTAAGATAATGGTCTAAATGCATATTAATGTAGTATAGATATGTGTGTGTGTGTGTGTGTGGTGTAAGTAATTTTGGAGGGGTGTGTGTGTGTGAATTTTCGTTGGCGGCTATGCACTTGCTATAAATAGCAAGTGCATATGAATGAAAAAGGATTGTTGTTGAATGAGTTTTTTTCTTTAGAAAATTGAGAGAAGAGAAACCGCGTACTTTAAACCGGTCAAAAGCAAACAAGGTGAGTGTTATATGTTTTGAAGTATCAACTGTTTGTATAACAATTTAATTGCTTTTTGAACTGGCTTGTTAAGATTCATGTTATATATTGTGCGGATTCAACCTAAACCAGACAAGTGATGTCCGGTTTTGATTTAAACCAGCCAAGGTATGTCCGATTTAACCTAAACCGGCCAAGAGTTGTTCGATGTGGCCCTAAAACGTTCATAGGTCATCTGGGTTCACCCTAAACCGCTCAATGGTTCGCTGATGTATCCTCTAAACCGGTCAAGTATCATATGGTTTATTTCCTAAACCGGTTAAAGTTGTTTGATGCAACCCTAAATCGCTCAACGCAACACTTGGGTGTTGTCCGGATTACTTGTCCTGATAAGAATTGACCAGATTTCATATCTGGCTGAATCTGGTTTAGTTCCTCTACAGGTTTAGACTCGTTGGATAACATGAAATGGCGGTGTAACCGCGAGAGATGAAATGGATGTGAAACCGGGAGAGAGATGTAATGGCGTTGTAATCGCGAGAGAGATGAAATGGCGGTGTAACCGCGAGAGAGATGTAATGACGGTGTAACCGCGAGAGAGATGAAATGACGGTGTAACCGTGAGAGAGATGTAATGGCGGTGTAACCGTGAGAGAGATGAAATGATGGTGTAACCGCGAGAGAGATGAAATGGCGGTGTAACCGAGAGAGAAAAAGAGAGAGAGAGAGGAGAGAGAGAGAAATAAATCTATAATAAATATAGATAAAATGCTTGTGTCTGTACAGGTTTGATACTAAACTATTAGTTTGGAATGTAAGTTATTTGTATGAGATTTGTACACTCACTAGACCTTTTGGGTCTAATGCTTAGTTGTTGGACTAACCTGTTTTGCAGGTCATCATACATCGCAAGACAAGGGCAAAGGGAAAGTTTAAACGATGATATTTAGATACACATAAATGTATTAAACAAAGTTTTTGTTAGCCCATGTTTTGTAAACAATATTACATTTTGCTTTATGATATGATTATGTGGATTATCTGTAAGTGGAAATTATGGGTTGTTACAGTCGGTATCAGAGCCTAGGTTTAAGAGATCTGGGTATTTGGTAATACTTAGACTTAAACTGGAGGTGTGGAAGTTATGATAATAGGTTTCACTGGGACTATGAACATGAGAATATGTTATAGCTGAACCTATTATGAGAAAGTTAGATTAAATATGACTGATATAATCTTGAGTTATGGATAGACTTGAGGATAAATATGTTATCATGCTTTGATTATATGAATAATCAAATATGTTTAATTATGATAGAAAGAGACGTACACTGATAAATGGYAGAWAATCCTAAYCAATMRRAAAGGACCTCTACYGGTTATGGAAGAGGTCGGGGAAGAARAAATGTRACYCAAGGRGAAGACCCAGAAAATATGATGACAATAGAAACGTGAAGTCATCGTAGGGGTCGAGGAAGAAGGAGAAGTACTAGACAAGAAACTCGTATGGAACAAGAATTGCCGGCATAGGAAAGTTCAATGTCCGTCCGTGGTAGAGGGAGAGAAAGGGGTGGACATAATATACCTGATCCCGGTTTTATTACTCAGGAAATGTTGGCTGCTGAATTAGGAAAGTTCCAGGAAAGTTTGGTAAATTTATTGGGACGTTCGGCATAGAATAATCCAGAAGTAATAAGGGCGAAGCCGGAACTAGTACACCGGCAACATGTACATCTGTGCCCCTTACTTCACCCTCAGTTCGTAAAGAAGGGGATATTAAAATGTTTCTTGCCTATAAACCTCCTACATTTTCTAGTGAACGTGACCCTGTTAAAGCTATGTGTTGGCTTAAAGATATTGAAGTAAGTCTACAAATCAACAAAAGTGCAGAGAAAGATAAAGTCATGTTTGTTGTATCCCGTCTAAGGTCAAGTGCTTTATACTGGTGGGAAGTTCTGTCAAGTTCAGATCCAAACATTCTAAAACCCATGCTATGGGAGGAATTTGTGATAATGTTTAAGATGCAATATTTTCCTGATGCAGCAGTACAGAAACTAGAAGATGATTTCCTTCGTCTAGAACAAGGAAATATGTCAGTTCGTCAGTATACGAAAGTCTTCATGGAACAATCCCGGTTTGCTGAAGCTTACATTATATCAGAAAACAATACAGTGAGAAAGTACATCTGGGGTTTGGAGTCTAATCTTCTGAAGTGTGTGATATCTAGGAATCCGACAACATTTCAAGCAGCAGTTGACGCTGCCGAGATATTGGAACAGGACATCAATCGACAACCACAAGAAAGGGTTGGAGATAAAAGAAAAGGGGAAGTTGCAATGACTGATTTATGTAGACCAAAGTTTATGCAAAATTTGAGTCAACCTGTCCTAAGGTTTATTGATAGGGCATGCACACGATGACACAAAATACATCAAGGAAATTGCAATACAGAGTCGCGAGTATGTTTTAAATGTCAGAAACCAGGACATAGAGCTCGAGACTGTCAAATGACGAGAAGATGTTTTACTTGTAATTCCTCTCAACATGTGAATGCCGATTGTCCACAAGCTAAGGAACGAAGGTCTGGTTTTGCCGGAGGCCGAGGATCTGGATACTCCGACGGCCGAGGATCTGGTTATATTCCAACAATGCGTGGGCCAATGGATAACCGTGTTAACCCAAGTGGTTGAGGAGAGATAAAATGTGCGGAGTCAAATGTTAAAGGGAGAGCCTTTCAAATGATGAGAGGCGAGGCGGAAGAACATCCTGAAGTTGTGACAGATACATTTCTTATTAATTTCGTATGTGCCAAAGTTTTATTTGACTCGGATGCAAATCGTTCTTTTGTATCACCGCCGTTTGCTAACTGTGCATCTTTAGAATCTAAAGCATTAAGTGAGGATTTAATTGTGGAAACAACAAATGATACTGAAGTTCCGGTTAAGGAAGTGATAGATGAATGTTTTATAAGTATAGAAGGGTGTGAGGTGCCTATACAATTATTTCCTTTGCCTTTAAGAGAATTTGATATAATTATAGGCATGGATTGGTTAGCTGAAAATCAAGCTAACATAATCTGCAATGAAAAGATGATCCATATAGATTTACCAGAAAATGGAAAGTTTGTAATTTACAAGGATCGACGGGATTGTTACTCCAGCCTTATCTTAGTTTTAAAGGCTAAAAAATATGTACAGAAGGAATGTACTAGTTTTCTTGCCTATGCTATTGACATCAAAAAAGAGAAAGAAAAGATGAAGGATATTCCAGTCATGAAAGAATTTCTAGAAGTATTTCTAGAAGACTTGATAAGTCTACCTCTAGATCGAACAATAGAATTTCAGATTGAATTACTTCCTGGATCAGCACCCGTTGCACGTGCACCATATAGATTAGCTCCTTCCGAGTTGAAGGAGTTAATGTCTCAATCAAAAGAATTGTTGGATAAAGTTTTTATCCGACCAAGTACTTCTCCTTGGGGTGCGCCGGTGCTTTTTGTAACGAAAAAGGATGGATAAATGAGAATGTGCATTGATTAACAGGAGTTGAATAAATTAACAATCAAAAATAATTATCCTCTCCCAAGAATTGATGATTTGTTTGATCAATTGGTTGGGGCTACTTAATTTTCGAAAATTGATTTACGATACAGTTATCATCAGTTGAAGATTCAGAATGAAGATGTGTCGAAAATGGTATTCCGTACACGTTATGGTCATTATGAATTTCTAGTTATGCCATTTGGTCTCACAAATACGCCTACAGCCTTTATGGATAAGATGAATAAGGTATGTCGTCCCTATCTTAATAAATTTGTGATTGTCATCATTGATGATATTTTGATATACTCTCGATCGGAAGAAGACTATGCTCATCATTTGAGATTACTCTTAGAACTGCTGAAACAAGAAAGACTAATATGCCAAGATGTCAAAGTGTGAATTTTGGCTACGAGAATTTCAGTTCTTGGGGCATGTCATTTCGAAAGAAGGCATTAAAGTGGATCCTTTAATGATTGAAGCCATTGAAAAATGGGAAGCCCCAAAGACTCCAACTGAAATCAGATGTTTTCATGGATTGGCTAGGTATTATCGTAAATTTGTACACGATTTCTCCCGTATAGGTACTCCGTTAACAAAGCTGACAAAGAAGAATGTGAAATATGAGTGGAATGAAGCACAAGATCAGGCCTTTCAGATGTTAAAGGATATGTTATGTAGTGCACCAATTCTATCCCTGCAAGATGGATGGAAGATTTTTTGGTTTATAAAATGGGTTTGGGTTGTGTACTGATGCAACGCGGAAAGGTAATTGCTTATGCTTCAAGGCAGTTAAAAGATCATGAAAGACAAGGTCCTACACTTGATATGGAATTAGCAGCTGTAGTATTCGCTTTGAAGATATGGAGGCACTACCTATACGAAACGAAATATCAAATTTTCACAGATCATAAGAGTTTGCAACATCTGTTCCATCAGAAAGAATTAAATATGCGTCAGAGAAGATGGTTGGAATTGGTTAGTGATTATGATTGTGAAATTTTGTATCATCCTGGAAAGGCAAACGTGGTAGCCGATGCTTTAAGTCGACAAGAGAAAAGTGGCACTATTAAGGCCGTAGCTCCACGAGTCGAGTTACTACCAAGTATTCAGGAAGAATTGCAAAAATTTCAGCATGAGGCAATGAAGGAAGATAACATTAAACAGGAAAGATTGGGTAGATTAATATCTGAATTGGTGAGAGACGGCAGAGAATTTTGGAATTTCCATAACAGAATTTGGGTACCATGCTATGGTGATCTCAAGAAACGTATTTTGAGTGAGGCTCATAAGTCAAGTTTTGCAATTCATCTAGGTACAAGTAAAATGTATCGGGATCCGAAGCAACATTATTGGTGGCCAGGTATGAAGAAGGATATAGCTAAACACGTTGAGCAATGCATGACATGTCTCCAGGTAAAAATAGAACACCAACGCCCTTATGGTGAGATGCAATCCCTAGAAATAATAGTTTGGAAATGGGATCATATTACTATGGATTTCATAACCAAACTGGCAAGGACATAAAAAGGTCATGATGCTATATGGGTGATTGTAGATCGATTATCCAAATCTACACATACCTTACCAATGAAAGAATCATATTCAATGGAGAGATTGGCAAAACTGTACATTGATGAGATAGTGACACGTCATGGTGTTCCTTTATCAAATGGTTTTGAGAGAGATAGCCGATTCACCTCTATGTTTTGGAAGAGCTGTTAAAGAGAAATGGGTTCACAGATTAAGCTAAGTACAACTTATCACCCTCAAACGGATGGACAAGGTGAATGAACTATCCAAACATTAGAAGATATGTTGAGAGCTTGTATCATTGATTTTGGAGGATCGTGGGATAGTCATTTGAGTCTGATGGAATTTGCTTACAACAATAGCTACCATTCAAGTATTCAAGCTGCACCTTTTGAGGTTCTGTATGGACGAAAGTGTCGATCTCTTTTGTGTTGGATTGAAATAGACGAAAAACAGTTACCTGGACCCGAGCTGGTTCAGCAAATAGCGGATAACATTGGCTTAATAAGAGAACGTATAAAGGTGGCACAAGATAGACAGAGAAGTTATGCAGATAAACGTCGGAAACCAATTGAATTTCAAGAAGGTGATAAAGTGATGTTAAAGGTATCACCTTGGAAAGGAATGATACATTTTGGTAAAAAGGGAAATTTTACTCCAAGATATATTGGACCATTCCCTATCATTGGAAAAGTTGGAGAAGTGGCATACAAACTAAAACTTCCTTTGAAACTAAGTGGAATCCATGATACGTTTCATGTATCAAATTTGAGAAAGTGTCTAATAAGTCCAGATGTAGCAGTGTCTCTACCTGAAGTTAAGGTTGATGAAAAATTATGTTTTGAAGAAACCCCTGAACTCATTACTAACTTCAATGTAAAGAAATTTCGAAATAAAGAGATTAGGTTAGTAAAAGTTCAGTGGCGTTATCATAAAGGACCAGACGCCACCTGGGAATCAGAATCAGAAATGCGAATGAAGTATCCCCATTTGTTTACTTTATGGAATTCGGGGACGAAATTCTTTTAAGGAAGGAATATAGTAATGTTTGGTTATTATTAAGTAAGTATTCATATATATATTGAAATGTTTAAATTCTCATACAAAAAGATAATGATCTTCAAGAACAAGATGAAGAAGATGAAGAGAGAGTAGATCACCAAATGTCTCTTTATTGATTGAGAGAGAATTACAAGCTAAACTCATATTACAGAATGATTAATGAATTGCTAATTACAATTACAAAGGAAACTACTATTTATACTAAGGAAAGGAATAAAGCTAAGCTATTACAAAGCATGTAAAATACGGAGAACTTGAATGCAACAGTAACGCGCATACTCGAACCCAACATTCTCCCCCTTTGGATTCAAGTTCGAACTCTTGTAAATTTAGTCTTTCTAAGTCCGAGGACTTTCTCCAACCTCCTTAGAGCGTTCCGATATTGTATCTTCTCCTCGAGCAGATTTACGGCATTGATCAACAAATATCTTTCTTTAGAACTCATTCTCTCTGAACATCAATGACCATAGCCAACTTTACATGACTCCGCATATATCTTTTAATTGCATCAAGAGCAACCAAAGCTCCATCTTTCCTATTGGTCATATTTCTGATCTCGCAGTACATATATTCCAAGTCTTCCAAATATAAGTTTGGGAAATCAGCTTCACTAAACCTCCAGATTTGCCCATCTTGTCTCGTCACAGTGAAGACTGGATACCAGACTCTCATAAGTTTTTGAGCATCGAACTGTTTGATTGTGACAACCCGATGTTTGGTACGAAGTTCACTAATAGGCAGACGCTTGGCTTTTATAAAATTCTTGTACTCCAAGTGATAATCTTTGGTTTCCCGATGGATACCAAGGATTTTATCACCACTCAGAGCCTTACGGTGTCGGAGGAAGATTCCAAAGTAGATATCTTCAAGATACGGCTCTCGGATGCTTGCCCTATCATACCCTGGAACATTGGATCCAATTTCAAATGTTACATAATTCCTTGTGAATATCTCGGTAGGATCAACAGGCTCTCTAGGAGCAGGAATGTCAGATGCACCAGCTACAGCTGTAGTGGAGGATTCTGGCACTGTTTGACGGTCACCCTAAACTGGGAAAACTGGATCTTCATCATTTATGTCGGCTTCAAAGTCAAAGTAAAGCCCAGTTGACTCATCAATAATATCCTCTCCAAAATCTTGCTCTCCACCCAGCACAGTAGAAAACATATCATTGAAACCAACATTGGTAGACAAGTCCAATAACAACCTTGTCCCTACTGTGGAGTCCGCCGGCTTTTCAACCATTGGCTCGATCATAGGACTTGTCTCCATTTCTTCCTCATCTTCTACAATAATAGCCTCAATAAAGAAGTATTCTATTCCAACTTGGTTATGGATGTATTCTTGTAAAACTTATGGTGTTATTTATTATATGTTGCTATGACTCGCTTACCTGTTATATCTCGTGTGTCCGCTTTAATGAGGTGTGACAGATTTGGTATCAGAGCATCAGTTATAGAGAACACTGGTTTTTCCTTAAAAACCACAAACTATAACCAAATATTTTCAAAACAGTTTTCAAGTGATTTAAAAATACTCTTATATATATACAAAGCGGGTCACATTATTATATGTTAATTAAACAAAGCCTGATCACCTATGTTTAATTTACATATAATAGAGAACTTAATCGGTTGTATTAAAAATATGCTCGAAAAGAGAAATTGTTGTGAAAAGCATGATTTTGTGTGTGTTGCATAAATTATGAATATCCATTACCCTAGACCAACCAGAAGCGCTGGTTAGAAGGACCAGAGGCGATGGATAGAAAATCGTTTATATTGTTAAGTGTTCATGTCGAACAAGAAGCGCTGGTTAGAAGGACCAGAGGCGATGGATAGAAAATCCTTTATATTGTTAAGTGTTCTTGTCGAATCAGAAGCGCTGGTTAGAAGGACCAAAGGTGAAGGATTAGAAAATCCTTTATATTGTAAAGTGTTCATGTTGAACCAGAAGCGCTGGCTAGAAGGATTGGAGGCGATGGAATAGAAATTCCTTATATTGTTAAGTGTTCATGTTGAACCAGAAGCGCTGG
>NW_020200662.1:22958-37554 GCF_001531365.2 Cynara cardunculus var. scolymus | reverse complement strand
GATGAATTAGAATTCCATTGGTTTGCTAAGTATGTATGTGGAACCAGAGGATCGATGGACGAGAAACCCATTATTTTTCTAAGTATGTAAGTTGAATCAGAGGCTCTGGTAATTCAACCAGAGATTGGATGTCCAGAGGCTCTACCTAATTAGCCACCCTTAGCCTTGCTTAGAAGCTTCTGTTATAACACTAAGCATTTATAGATGGTACATTTCGTAATTAAGATTGTTAATATCGCAGATCCCTATGGCATCATCTGCTCCTAGTGAATATTCGGCAGACGAATCCGGTTATGTGGTTCACCGATCCAGAAGGAGCTCATCCATCAATGAAGAGGTAGACCCTTATGAGCATGAGGACACAGCAACTAGCGGGACACCTGCTTCACCACCAGCATCCATATTGCCACCATCGGAACCAGTACCCGATATCCCACCTCAAACCTTTCATGGTCCAAGGAATAGATTCACACCTAGGAAAAGTGGTCCACTACCTCGGCGGGTGACTTTTGAAAATTCCACTATAGTTAGAGGAGAGTCATCGCAACCACAGCATGGGAGCAGGACCTCTCAAGTAGTGACCGGAGTACCTGCATCCTACACTCAGGGCTTGAATCTGGCTGAACAAGAATGGGTGCAGAGAATCGCATCAGATACGCAAACTCACCAGATCCGGCTGGGATATCATCACCATATTTTGAACAACTTATCTGATGTGATGGAAATGCACCACCAGCGTATGATGAGAACCTCGGATGCCGTCATTGCTGCAAGAAGGGAGATTAGGAGATTGTACAAGTGTTGGTGGTGAGTGGGATGATTATGTTGATGCTAGGAATGCTGATCGGTTGGATGTTATTCTAGAAATATTGACTAGTGATATGATATCTACTCTCTTGCATGGAAACCCAAGATCTTGTTTTGGTAGGTTGTAATCAACTATGAAGTCATGATGTCTTTTGAGAAATGCTTATCTACATCAAGTCATGGTTGAATATAAGATTATTCTGTTTGGTTATATAAATGCTCTAATGTTATCCATTCGATGAATATCCTTTGCATTATTTAAATGATTGGAAGTTATTATCCTTGATATTGCCATGAAAATGACGAAATTCCCTTCTGACTTAGGCCTTAGAAAATGCCGCCAAGAATAGAAAACCCTGAAGTTGCACGACTCGTATCAGAACAACTATTGGCTGCACTCCCTAACATTGTCAGCCAGGTAGCGGCAGGACTAAACGCTAACCAATCAACCAATTCTGAGCCTAGAACACCCCGGGAATGCACCTATAAATCTTTCAGATCCTGCAACCCAAAGGAATTTCATTGAACTGAGGGGGCTGTAGGATTATTGACTTGGATAGAGGGTATGGAATATGTCCTCCATATCAGTAAATGCACAAAAGCAAATAAAGTAGCAAATGCTGCATGTTTACTGCAAGGTCGAGTGCTGACATGGTGGAACACCTTAGTTCAGACTAGGGGTCGGAAATCTACCAACCAACTCTCATGGGAGGAGTTCAAGAAATTACTTAAAGACGAATACTGTCCAATAAGTGAACTCCAAAAGTTGGAAATGGAGTTATGGAACCATGAGATGAAAGGGGAGAACATAGTTGCATATACTGCTCGATTCCATGAGTTAGCAAATCTAGTGCCACATCTGGTGACACCTGAGGAAGTTCGAATCGAGAGATATATTTGGGGATTGTCTCGAGAGATTCGAGGAAATATCACCTCGACAAACCTAAAGACCCTTCAGGAGGCAATAGACATTGCCATTAAGCTTACAAATAATGCCGTTCGATCCGGAGAATTCGCCAAACGAAAGAGAAAGATGGAGGAGCTGGGGAACCGAAGATTTGGGGGAAGATTTGACAAAAATAGGAAAGTAGTAGGAAATTTTGGGGTTCAGACCCAGGTGGTAAACCAAGGAAGCAAGCCTAAGTGCTATAAATGCAAATATCCGCACTGGGGGAATTGCATCATTTGTCAAAAATGCCACAGAGGGGGTCATTCCACAAAGGACTGCCGAAAGCGATTGTGTTTCGATTGTGGGAGTCCAGACCATATAAGGAATGTTTGCCCAAAGATAAAACAAGGAACAAATGCTAACCAAGCCCGACCAGCCAATCAAGGAAACCCAAAAAGTCAAGCACAGGGCCGAGCATTTGAGATTGGAGCAAAAAAAGCTAGGCATGATCCCAATGTGGTTACAGGTACATTTCTCTTGAATAATGAATTTGCATCGGTATTATTTGATTCAGGGACAGATAGAAGTTTTGTATCATTAGATTTTAAGTCGAAGATTAACTTAAAGCCCCAAAGGTTGAAAGAAGTTTATATAATAGAATTTGCCAATGGCCAAGAAATTAAGGCTAGAGACATAATCATGGACTGCACACTAACTTTAGCCAACAAGGATTTTAGCATAGACCTTATTCCAATTGAGTTAGGAAGTTTTGATATAGTCATAGGCATGGATTGGCTATCCAAAAATAGAGCTGAAATAGCTTGTTCGGAAAAGGTTATCTGAAATCCTCAAGAAGGAAGTGACTTAATTGTAATTTGAGGAGACGAGTCAGATCGGAAAATTAGGATAGTATCATGCATGAAGATGCAGAAGTACTTAAGGAAGAATTATGCTGCATTTTTGGCACATGTTATTGATAAGAAGGTCAAAGAGAAATGTATTGTTGATTTCCCTGTAGTTCAGGAGTTTCCTGATGTATTTCCCGAGGATTTACCAGGACTACCCCCGCCAAGACAAGTCAAATTCGGTATCGACTTAATCCCTGGAGCTGCCCGAGTGGCAAAAGCACCATATCGATTGGCCCCATTAGAAATGCAAGACTTGTCAGGTGAACTCTAAGAATTATTCGATAAAGGATTCATAAGACCTAGTTTCTCACCATGGGGTGCACCAGTTCTATTCGTCAAGAAGAAAGATGGGTCAATGTGAATGTGCATTGATTATAGGGAACTTAATAAGTTGACCATCAAGAATAGATACCCTCTTCCTAGAATCGATGATTTATTCGATCAACTCCAAGGTGTTGTATACTTTTCAAAGATTGATCTACGATCCGGATATCATCAAGTGAGAATTCGGGAAGAGGACACCCCCAAAACAGCATTCAGGACCCGATACGGTCATTACGAATTTTTGGTTATGCCATTCGGGCTAACCAATGCACCAGCAGTCTTTATGGATCTGATGAATAGGGTTTGCAGACCATACCTGGATAAATTTGTAATCGTTTTTATAGACGACATACTAATTTATTCACGAAGTGAGAAGGATCATGAGCAACACTTGAGGATGATATTAGAACTACTCAGGAACCAGAAATTGTACGCAAAATTCTCCAAATGCGAATTTTGGATTCGTGAAGTACAATTTCTTGGTCACGTGGTGAATTAAAAAGGGATTCAGGTAGATCCTGCCAAGATTGAGGCCATTAAGAAATGGGAAGCCCCAAGAACCCCGACGAAAATTCGTCAATTTCTTGGTTTGGCAGGCTATGGTCGGCGATTCATTGCTAATTTTTCAAAAATTGCGCAACCACTCACAACTTTAACTCATAAAGACAAGAAGTTTGTTTGGGGAGAGAAACAGGAAGAAGCATTCGAGACACTTAAGCAGAAACTATGTAATGCACCTATTTTATCCTTACTAGAGGGTTCAGAAAACTTTGTGGTATATTGTGACGCATCACATCAAGGATTAGGATGCGTGCTAATGCAAAAAGATAAGGTCATTGCATATGCCTCAAGGCAACTCAAAGTACATGAGAAGAACTATACTACGCATGATCTAGAATTGGGAGCTGTAGTATTTGCACTTAAGATTTGGAGACACTACCTTTATGGTACCAAGTGCACTGTGTTCACTGATCCCAAAAGTCTTCAACACATTTTCAATCAGAAAATGTTAAATATGAGACAAAGAAGATGGGTTGAACTGCTTAGTGATTACGACTGTGAAATCAAGTACCATCCCGGTAAAGCAAATGTGGTAGCCGATGCTTTAAGTAGGAAGGAAAGAGTGAAACCAACAAGGGTGAGGGCTTTGGGAGCATAGTAAACACCAATCTGAAGGCACAAATTCTCGAGGATCAAAAGGAAGCATTAAAGAAGGAGAATTTGAAGAATGAGACCCTACACCGCATAGAGACTAAGTTTCAACTGAAATCAGATAGAGTGTATACTTGGGAGACAAGGTTTGGATACCTAAGATTGGCAATCTTAAATCCATAATTTTGGATGAAGCCCATCTATCAAAATACTCAGTCCACCCGGGAGCGGATAAGATGTATAAGGATCTTAAGGAACACTATTGGTGGCCTGGAATGAATAAAGACATTGCACTGTATGTAGCAAGTGTCTAACTTGCGTAATGGTCCAGGCTGAACACCAAAAACCATCTGGTCTACTTCAACAACCCAAGATTCCCCAATGGAAGTGGGAACAAATATCAATGGATTTCATCACAAAGTTGCCCAGAACAGGGAAAGGGCATGATAGAATCTGGGTGATTATAGATTGACTGACGAAATCTTCTCATTTTCTACCAATCCGAGAAGATTATAAGATGGAGAAGATGGCTCAGATTTACATAAATGAAATCATTACTCGGCATGGAGTACCTATCTCCATTATCTCAGATAGGGACAGTCGATTTACATCATGATTTTGGCAATCACTTCAAGGAGGGTTAGGTACACGATTAGATCTAAGTACTTCAAACCACCCTCAGACTGACCGGCAGACAGAAAGAACAATCCAAACACTGGAAGACATAATGCGTGCATGCGTTATAGATTTTGGTTGAAGCTGGGATACGCATCTTCCGTTAGTTGAATTTGCGTACAATAATAGTTACCATGCCAGTATCCAGTGTGCGCCTTATGAAGCATTATATGGACGCAAGTGCAGATCTCCACTCAGTTGGCTAGAATTGGCGATCGGCAATTTACTTGACCTGATATTGTCCAAGAAACTACTGACAAGATTGTAATCATCAGGGATCGACTCAAGGCTGCAAGAGATCGCCAGAAAAGTTATGTTGATAATCGGAGGAGATCTTTAGAGTTTCAAAAATGAGATAAAGTACTCTTAAAAGTTTCACCAAGGAAAGGAATAATGCGCTTTGGGAAAAGAGGAAAATTGGGTCCCCGATATATTGGTCCATTTGAAGTATTTGAGAGAATTGGACCAGTGGCATATAAGTTGAAACTGCCACAAGAGCTGAGCGCTATTCATGATACATTTCATGTATCAAATCTCAAAAAGTGCTTAACCGATGAAACACTGGTCATACCGTTAGGAGATGTACAAATTAACGATCATCTGCGCTTCGTTTAAAAACAAATGGAAATCATGGATAGAAAAGTCAAGCAGTTGAGGCGTAGCAAAATCCCAATTGTAAAAGTTCATTGGACTTCGAGGCATGGACCGAAGTACACGTGGAAAAGAGAGGATTTTATGAAAAGCAAGTATCCCCACTTGTTCTCAAACAAGTCATGATCTAGGATTTGACGAATAAATTTCGGGACGAAATTTTTCTGGCATGGGGAGACTGTGACATCCGTCATTTTTGGAGCGTCAAGTTAGTACCTTTATAGGGTTTCTATATTTAGAATTATATTTTATTAGGATCTAGTCATGTTGATTGGAATTCATCTAGCTTAGTTCCCAAAGTATAGTTCAGAGAACCTTGTTTCGACGGGTAACTGATAAAGTTAACTTGTGTAATGCCAAATATATTTAAAATGCTCCAAATAAAATAAAGTTGATATTATAAAATCCAAATTTAAAATACAAAAGTCTCATTTGAATGTCCAAATAATTTTATCAAAAAGGTGGAGCTTTAATTTAATAAGGTTATTTTTTTATCAATGTTTGGCAAATTGTATTGTTTTTGTTATGAATATAAATGGGCTTTATTTTGGTTTTAATGAAAAAAATAAAAGTTTTTATTGGACTTGGGCCTTAAGAGGCCAGCCCATTTCCTTTCTTTAAACCCACATATAAAAACCCCACATGCTTTGAAAACTCTGATTTTCCAATCCTCATTTTTGCATAAACCTTTCCTCTTCCAAACCTCTCTCTATAAACCATATCCCTCCAGCCGATTCCATCTTCAAGCATCATTAAAAATCTGTCAATCTTGAAGAATAACCAAGATTTCAAGAAAATGGTAATAGACTAGTTATCTTACCTTTATATAATAACAAAAATTCTCATTTTCTACTCCTACTTCTCGTTCTTGTAGTTAAAATTTCTGGAGGATTTAAAAGGGGAGATTATACATCAAAGACATGAAAATGTCTTCAAAAGGATGATAATCTATGATCCACGATCTTTGAACTCTAAGAAAGTAGGAGAAAACTGCATTGCATGTGGAATTTAATCATGAAAAGATGTATTTTGGAAACTTTACAGATTCTGTTAGCACTTGTGTTGACTGTATCTTTCAAAATAAAAGTCCAAGTGTTCTGATTTTTCTTCTAAAAAGTACTTTGATGAGTTATCTTTCTAATGCAACTGGTCTCACTAAAAAATATTACGTTTTGAGCTTTCAAGTTCTTGATACAAGATTATGGTGCAAAAAGAGCTTTGCTGACAGAATCTTACATACATCTTAAATCGGTTATATCATTTCAAAACTCAATGGAATTGGGTGATTCTTTTTCTGGAGGTTAGCCTTATGTGTTAGCTTTAAAATAAAGTAAAAAACACCAAAAAATGATGAGTTTAGACCCTCCAAATGGCCGTCACTCTAAGAGTGTGCAATCTGTCTTGGGGACTATGTCACTCAAAGTGTAGGGTATTAATGAGTGCCTTAAACCCACCCAAAAATTCTTGATATTTGGGAAAAAAAATCTGTTTTACTCATTATTATTGTTGATATAAAAATTTGGACACAAAATGACTTTTGGAAGGTTCCTTTTTACAGTGACTTGTGAGACCAAAAATCCCAGAAACAAAATTTATATTCTGTCCAAATGACAGCTTTTTGTGCAAAGGACTTTGATTTTTTTAAAATATAATATTTCTAGACTATTTCAGAGCAAATAATATAAGTATCAACTTTAATTCATAAAAACTCGTTGGCATTACATAAGATGTAAATTCACTTTATCTTTATCGAGACTCATTAGGTGATCTAATTATTGGATTTCGGACTGTTTAGGAAGGATAGGGCGGACGTTTAGCGCTTCAAACGTCATCTCCTTGGATATTCATCGGCAAACTTGTGAGTTTTCACGGCCCCACTTTTAATGCTTTTTGTTTATTTAAACTGGGGGAAAAACATGAAGTTATGCAAACTATACTGTTATTTATAAAACTGTTGGACTAAAGAACTGTTTAGTCAAGATTTGTTTATGCCAGGACTAAAGAACTGTTTAGTCAATATTTTTTTATGTCATGAAATATTGACGGTTTTGCACTATGATATAAATGCTAAATTGATGTACTTGGGAGTATGTTTCCAAATAAAGTCTTCGTCCGTAAACGTTACTTGTTAACTTGGGCATGTCCCCGGGCCGTGGTAATTGTGGATAGCCGCTATTGTGTTGACAGTCCCACCCGGAAAGGGGTGCACATTACCTATGTTTTATTTAGTCTAATCATGTGGAATTTGGACCACCGCTGAATTAGTACTACTACGAACTGTGGAACCTAAGTGAGTGTACGGGATACTTATGGTCGTTCGTAAAATAATTGGGCACATTGGTCAGGAAAGGCTCAGTAGCGTCTCAAGTTTTAAACATCGTGGTAGATTTACATTTATTATGTGCAAAAGTTATGTATAGGTTTTGCAAGAAATGATTTATGCATCGTAATGTTTTGTGCATATGAAAACCCGTGAACTCACCAACTCTTTGTAGTTGACTTGTTTTATGTTTCATGCTTTTCAGGATTTAAGTAAGAAATGAAGTTTTGGAGCATATATGTGGAGACACCGATTAAGTTCATTTTGAAGTTTTTTAAAAGAAGTATTCTATTCCAACTTGGTTATGGATGTATTCTTGTAAAACTTATGGTGTTATATATTATCTGTTGCTATGACTTGCTTACCTGTTACATCTCGTGTTTCCGCTTTAACGGGGTGTGACACAACTGAACCACTTGTTTTTCTAAAATTAGAGTAGGAGTGTAAAGCTTTGGTTCAGCTGGTTTTGATTCAAGCTCTGCTTTTGAATAACTGTGAAAATAATCTGTTGAAAGTGCAGAATCTTGATTATTATAACTTTCATTGAGATTTGTATAATCAAACGGAAGTTGCATTTTTATCTTTCTTTGACGATTGTAATCTTATATAATTTGAAGTATCAACTATTTGTATAAAAATTTAATTTCTTTGGGAACTGGCTTGTTATGATTCATCTTATATATTGTGCGAATTCAACCTAAACCGGACAAGTGATGTCCGGATTCCATTTAAACCGGCCAAGGTATGTCCGATTTAACCTAAACCAGCCAAGAGTTGTTCGATGTGGCCCTAAATCGTTCATAGGTCATCCAAGTTCACCCTAAACCGTTCAAAGGTTCACCGATGTACTCTCTAAATCAGTCAAGTATAATACGGTTTATTTCCTAAACCGGTTAAAGTTGTTTGATGTAACCCTAAATCGCTCAACGCAACACTTGGGTGTTGTCCGGATTACATCTTCGGACGGTGTTGTTCGGATTACATCTCCAGACGGTTGTCTGAATTACTTGTCCGGATTAGAATTGACCTGATCTCATATCCGGATGAATCTGGTTTAATTCCTCTACAAGTTGAGACTTGTGGGATAACATGAAATGGCGGTGTAACCGCGAGAGAGATGTAATGGCGGTGTAACCACGAGAGAGATGAAATGACGGTGTAACCGCAAGAGATAGATGAAATGGCGGTGTAACCGCGAGAGAGATGTAATGGCGGTGTAACCGCGAGAGAGATGTAATGGCGGTGTAACCGCGAGAGAGTTGAAATGGCGGTGTAACCGCGCGAGAGAGAGAGAGAGAGAAATGAATCTATAATAAATATAGATAAAATGCTTGTGTCTGTACAGGTTTGATACTAAACTATTAGTTTGGAATGGAAGTTATTTGTATGAGATTTGTACACTTACTAGACCTTTTGGGTCTAATACTCAGTTGTTGGACTAACCTGTTTTGCAGGTCATCATTCATCGCAAGACAAGAGCAAAGGAAAAGTTTCAACGATGATATTTAGATACACATAAATGTATTAAACAAAGTTTTTGTTATCCCATGTTTCGTAAACAATATTATATTTTGCTTTCTGATATGATTATGTGGATTATCTGTAAGTGAAAATTGTGGGTTGTTACACAATGAAGCTTGACATTATGATATTCAAGCTGAATAACTTAACGGATGTTCAACCATAACCTTGTACTAACAAGTGGAAAAAAGATCACCCCCTACTTAAACTGTAGGTAATATAAATGATAGTGTGAAAACACAATCAAATACCGCTAACTGTAACACCCCCAAATAACACATTGCATGTAACACGTACTTCATATGGAAAAAATACATGTTCATATATCATTCAGGTCCCTCAGTACAAGAATTTACCATACAGAATACATGACTCAAAAATTCAAAATACATTTCTTGTACTAAATCAACATTCATCAATCAAAATTATACATCATAATCAAATCTTCATGTAGATATGCATATAGGAAAATATCACATTTTCCCCTTTCCCTTACCGTCCGTACCTCCTGCAATACATATTTAAAATCACAAAACGAGGGTTAGACCGAAAGGTCTAGTGAGTTACCCTATTTATGTYATTGCAGRGTGAAAATCACCAAAACTTTGTACAAAATAACCTTTTTATATATATAACAAATATAAGAACAAATAGGAACATAATGCCAGTACCTTCCCATTTTTCAAGCCAAACATTCAGCTATTCAAATAACATACTTCAAACCTTTATAGGTTTGAAACAACCAGGTTTCATGTAATGCCACTTTTAAACCTTTTCAATTAAACAAGGTTATGTAAAGTTACAGGCCAAACCTGTTATTTCCTCCTCAATAACATCCAGACTATAATTTCCAATAAGAACTGTAACTACCCACAGTTTCCATATACAGATAATCCACATACATAAACTCATAATACTAAAAATAGTATTGTTACAAAACACGGACTAACAAAAACTTTCTTCACTACATTTATGAGTAAACAAATGTCATCAACATTAAACTTTTCCCTTTCCTTTATCCTGCGAGGTATGATGATCTGCAAAACCGGTGTCACACCCCGCTAAAGTGGAAACACGAGGTATGGCAGGTAGAGTCTCATAGCAATAGAGTATAAATAACACCACCATACATATAAAATTTAATTACATCATTATCCAAAGTTTACATTTCCAAACGACAAATTTGTAAATTAAACAAAAAGAAATTCGAAGGTGATGGATGAAACGCAACTTCTTTTAAATGCCACCATGTGACTTTCTTACCCCTGAAAAGCATGGAACAAAAACGAGTCAACTACAAAGAATTGGTGAGCTCACGGGTTTTCATATGCATAAAACGTTTAAATGCATAAACCAAATATTTGCAAACCAATGCGAATCCTTTGCACTTAATAAAAGTAAATCTTTCACGATGTATAACTTGAGACGCTACTGAGCCTTACCTGACCAACTTGCCCCATTAATTTACGAACAACCATATGTAGCCCGTACACTACTTAGGTCCCGCAGTTTGTAGAAGTACTAATTCAGCGGTGGTCCAAATTCCACATGATTAGACAAGAAAACATAGGTAATGTGCACCCCTTTCTGGGTGGGACTATCAACACAATAGCGGCTATCCACAATACCACGGCCCGGGGATGTACCCGAGTTAACAAGTAGCATTTACGGACGGGGACTTTGATTTGGAAAAATATACTCCCAAGCACATCAATTTAGCATTTATTCCAAGTGCAATATCAGTTGACAAAACAAAACATAGTAAATTCGACTAAGCAGTTCCTTAGTCCAGAGGTTGTAGACAAATAAACATACATAGTCTGCTTAATCACATGCTTTTCCCCCAAAACAGTAAACAAGTATTTAAAAGTGGGGCCGTGAGAACTCACCCTTTTTGCCAAGCTCCGCTAATCAAAAATACGATGTGGTCCCCACACGAGCTTAATGTTTCCCTAACAAAGAGGAATATCCAAAACTGTCACTTATGGGTTTAAAACTACTTATGGAGATTAATAAGTCCTAAGTCCATAAGTGTCTATGTATGTCCAACTTGATTATCTATAGTCCAAATATACATAATGCCCATATGCTCGTTAATATAGTAATTTATACCGGAAGTAATGCTATAATCCAATAAAAGATCAAAATTTATAAAATCAAATAATTCCAAAATCTCATTTTTGGACAGAAACTAATGGTACATAAAATTATCAATTTATAGAGACTTCTAAAATAATATAGTTTCCTATCTTTTTATATGAGATATAGCAATGTGTTGTGGTCATAGAGACCAAATTTCATGCATTTTGGACATGCAATAATGATTCAAATAATTTATGCAATACAATATGTCATAGTTGGTAAGGCAGATTACACTATATTAGTAAAATACTCATTTGAAGAGTTCTACTAAGTGTTCTGCAGAAATTCAAGTTGTATTATAAACTTAACACCTAAATGAAACTTTTAAAATAAGAATCACTCATTTTGAATGAGTTAAGAGGAATATATGACACCATAAATTTACATGCACACATCTGTCATTACTTGACAGATTGCACACTTAACTTAATTAAATTGGTTAATGACTCAAAACTTCATATTTTTGAGTGAATCTGGGTTCATATGAACCCTAACTCATAAAAGAACATTTCAGAAGAAGAATCATACACTAAGAGCAAGTAAATAAAGAGATATTAGCATACAAAGTAGGAGTTACCTACTGATGGTTTCATAGTTTGCACACCTAAAGTGTTTTAGGTGTTTGGAGATCAAAACTCCATGTTTTCATGTGATTCAACTTGCATGCAGAAGATAACTCATATAGTTAACTCTCAAAGGAAGAATCATCCTTTTTCATCGAGTTTTGAAAGATATATGGTCATTAGAACATGCATCTACAAATCTGTCAGTTTCGGACATATTGCATACTCATTTTATTTTGAGTAGTTAAAACCTCAAATCACCATATTTTTGAATGAAATCAGTGGCATTTGAAAGGTAACTCATTAAATTAACTTCTAGAAGAAAAATCAATGATTTTTGAATGATTATTTAGAGAAGTATGGTTGTTTAAAGTAGGGTTTACCTACTGAAAAACTCTCAGATGCACATATATCTTGTTTTGAGTATTTGGGGAGTCAAAACTTAATGTTTTTGAGTGAGACCAATTGGATTACAACCCCAACTCAATAAATAAACTTTTAGAAGAAGATTCATGACATTTGAACATATTATTTTCAAGATATGAACGATTTATGCACATGCACATAATCTGTCAGCACTTAAAAATGCCATTTTTAAGAATCAAACTCACATACAACATGATTTTACCTATTTTCTTGAGTTCTAATGTTTGGGTCATAGATCTCCATGTTTTTGGTGTGGAATCTCTCCTTAAAACTCAGAATTTTAGGAGGTTAGAAGATAGTAGTTTAAAATGCATGAAAAGTGGGTTTTTCCCCCCAAAATTTGCAAGAAAAAAATGGAGATGAAGTTGTTAGCTTGATTGTTGATAAGAAGGATGCAATATCTTCAAAATCCTTGCTATTTTGATGAATAAAAGATGAAGATTTCGGCTGGAATGAAGGATGATGAAGATGGTTCTATGCGACTCTTGAGTTTAGAGAGAGAGAGAGGGAGAGGAGTTTCAAAATTTGAAAAGATGAGAAATGAAGATTAATGGAAGAATCATGGTATTTATATGTGGGTATTTGGAGGGAGGGGGGGGGGCTGGCCATGGAATCCCAAGCCCACAATAATAATAAATTTTTTTTATAAACTTTAAGCCCAAATTTGCTAAAATGCCATTTTTCTCAATTTTGACATTTTTCTTCAAATTAAAAACCCATGTTGGCTAAATTCATTTAAATAAAAAAGTTTTATATTTAAAACACTAAAACTTTGTGTTTTATATAAATAGGGTATAAATTGGAGCATTTGGCACTATATAGGACGTTTCAGATGGTTACGGGTCGGAACCGGACTTTCTAAGCAACTACCAGAAACTCTAGAAATTTTTCGGCCAATCTAATCTAACTAACTCCTAATCTTATAAATTATCTTTAATAACACTAATATAAACTTAATAAGAGCTAACCTGGAAGCTCAAATTTGACAGTTGTCATAGTCTTTCCCTATTAGAGAAATTTCGTCCCGAAATTTAACGACTGCTACTACCAATGGATTTCTCTGCAAACAAATGCGGATATTTTCTTTTCATGAAATCTTCTCGCTCCCAAGTGTACTCTGGACCATGATTCGTATTCCAGCTGACCTTAATAATAGGGATTTTTCTGCTCCTCAACCGTTTAACTTCTCGGTCCAGTATCTCGATTGGTTCTTCAATGAAGTGTAACTGATCGCTAATCTGAACGTCGTCCAGGGGTAACACTATTGTTTCATCCGTTAGGCATTTCTTCAGATTCGACACATGGAACGTGTCATGGATGGCGCTTAAATTTTGTGGCAATTTCAACTTGTAAGCCACTGTTCTGATTCTTTCGAGTATTTCGAATGGACCAATGTATCTGGGACCCAACTTTCCTCTCTTCCTGAATCGTACTAGTCCCTTCCATGGCGATACCTTTAAAAGTACTTTATCCCCCACTTGGAATTCCAACGGCTTTCTCCGATTATCCGCATAACTCTTCTGATGGCCTCTTGCCGTCTGAAGTCTGTCCTTGATGATTGAAATCTTGTCGGTGGTTTCCTGAATAATATCGGGTGTTGTCAACTGTCTATCTCCGATCTCTACCCAGGTAAGCGGTGATCTGCATTTACGTCCGTATAGAGCTTCGTATGGTGCACATTGTATGCTGGTGTGATAGATGTTGTTAAAAGAGAATTCACAAAGGGGAAGATGGGTATCCCAACTCCCACCAAAATCTATTGCACACGCACGCAACATGTCCTCAAGCGTTTGAATAGTTCTTTCCGATTACCCATCTGTTCGAGGATGATAGGCGGTGCTATAATCCAAGCGCGTACCCAATGCCTATTGAAGAGACTGCCAAAATCATGATGTAAAACGTGTATCTCTATCCGAAATAATGGAAATAGGCACACCATGACGTGTAACTATCTCATTGATGTAGATTTGTGCAAGCCTTTCCGTAATGAAGTATTCTCGAACAGGTAAGAGTGCGCGGATTTTGTAAGCTGATCTACTATGACCCAAATTGAGTCATGTCATTTCCTAGTCCTAGGTAACTTAGTAAMGAAGTCCATTGATATCTGGTCCCACTTCCATTGGGGAATCTCTGGTTGCTGAAGGAGACCAGACGGTTTCTGATGCTCAGCTTTTACCCTTGCGTATTGTAAGCATCGACTTACGTACAAAGCAACGTC
>NW_020200662.1:19902-22242 GCF_001531365.2 Cynara cardunculus var. scolymus | reverse complement strand
ATTAGTACACATCCCATCCCTTGATGTGAAGCATCACAATAGACTACAAAATTGTCTACTCCCTCTGGTAAGGCCAAGATCGGTGCGTTGCATAACTTTGTGTTTGAGTGTCTGAAAGGCTTCCTCTTGTTTCTTTCCCCAAATGAACTTCTTATCCTTTTGGGTTAGAGTTGTTAGTGGTTGCGCGATCTTAGAAAAATTCTCAATAAATCGCCGGTGATAACCTGCCAATCCAAGAAATTGGCGAATGTCGGTTGTTGTCTTGGGGCTTCCTGTTTCTTAATGGCCTCAATCTTAGCTGGATCAACGTGGATTCCTTTTTCATTCACCATGTGGCCAAGAAAGTGCACTTCGCGAATCCAAAATTCGCATTTAGAGAATTTGGCGTACAACTTTTCGTTTTTAAGCAATTCCAGTATCAGTTTTAAATGTTGCTCGTGCTCCTTTTTGTCTCGAGAATAAATAAGTATGTCATCTATAATCACAATTATGAACTTGTCTAGATACGGTCGACATACTCTATTCATCAAATCCATGAAGACTGCTGGTGCGTTTGTTAGACCAAAAGGCATAACTAGGAACTCGTAATGACAGTATCGAGTCCTAAACGCCGTTTTGGGAATATCCTCTTCTCGCACTCTCATTTGATGATATCCATACCTAAGATCAATCTTCGAGAAGTATGTAGCTCCTTGAAGTTGGTCAAACAAGTCATCGATTCGGGGAAGGGGATATCGGTTCTTAATGGTCAGCTTATTGAGTTCCCTATAATCGATGCACATCTGAAGGGATCCGTCTTTGTTTTTAACAAATAGAACTGGAGCTCCCTAGGGTGAAGAGCTGGGTCTGATGAATCCTTTGTCGAGTAGTTCCTGACGTTGTTCCGACAGCTCCTTCATCTCAGATGGTGCTAACCGATATGGTGCTTTTGCCACAGGTGTAGCCCTATGAATTAGTTCTATGTGGAACTCAACTTGTCTCGGTGGGGGCATTCCAGGCAATTCATCTGGAAATACTTCGGGAAAGTCCCGAATTATAGGAATATCTTGAATGTGTTTTTCTTCAGCTTTCTTATCCATAACGTGAGCTAGAAAGGCAATGCAGTCCTTTCTCAAATACTTTCACATCTTCAAACACGTCACTATTTTAATACCCCTTCTGGGTTTCTCTCCGTGTACTTCGAGTATTCCCCCTTCGGGTAACGAAATTCGAACGATCTTCTCGAAACAACTAATTTCAGCTCGGTTCTTGGATAACCAATCCATGCCCACAATTATGTCAAAACTTCCTAGTTGGATCGGGATTAAATCTATACGGAAATCCCTACTAGTCAAGTTTAAAGTGCAGTCCATTATTATATCTCTGGTCCTAATTTCTTAGCCATTGGCAAACTTAATTACTAATCACATCATCAATAAAACTCTTAAGGTTAAGACGAGAGTTGCTATGGTAGAAGCAAAAGGGTAGAAAACAAATTAGAGCTTCTGGATGACCAAAGCCTCTGGTTGACATTCCCATACTTGGAACTACATTTGACTTTTAGCTCATCGGCCTCTGGCTCAACCTTCATAGCAGTCCATTGGATCTCTTGGTCCATCAATTTCAGATTACTCATATACAGTAAACCGATAAATCGCCTTCCATCAACCTTCTGGTTCCTCATACATAGTGAACAGATGGATCATCTTCCATTAATCTCTGGTTCCTCATACTTAGAAAATAGTTCCCTTTCATAGACCAGAGCTTCTAGTTCTTCTAACCAGAGCTTCTGGCTCTCGAAATCAAGCCAACCAGAGGTTCTGGACGCTCTTCACTCATATAGAATAGTGGTCCTTATTCAAAACTAGAACGCAATTCTCACTATGTCCAGGCAATTTCCTACTTAACGCATAGTGCAAATTTTGAAYACAGAGGCTATAGAGACTATACCCCTTTATCTATGTCTAGCTACCAAGTATTTAGATACAGAGTTGACCCTCGGGTTGTCTTAGCGMTCTATATATCTTGCTTTACTTCACAACCAGAGCTTCTAGTTAATCTAAGGTGATGGATATTCAAGATTCATGCAAACACACACGATCACGCTTTTCAGGTTTAAGATAAATCTTTGAATTTAACCTTATGTCAAGCTCAACCGCTGGGAATCTTTTATCATAATACTTAAGTTAAACAAAGGTGATCAGGCTCTGTTTAATTTGAGTATTATAACACGACTTCCATCCTCTGGTTATACTTAGTAACTTTGTTTTGAAAACATTTGGTTATAGTTTGGTTTTAAGGAAAACCGGTGTTCTCTATAACCTATGGCTCTGATACCAAATCTGTCACACCTCGCTAAAG
>NW_020200662.1:10416-16957 GCF_001531365.2 Cynara cardunculus var. scolymus | reverse complement strand
CAGGATCCATTAAGTCAAGTTTTTGATGTATTTGTGAACGTTGTGTAAATTCTAACTCCTGTTATGTCGATGAATCATTTTATTTTGAACAACTTGAAATARDGTTATTTATGAACTGTTGCTATGACTCGCTTGCCTGTTACATCTCATGATTCCGCTTTAGCGGGGTGTGACAAATTTGGTATCAGAGCCACGGTTATAACGAACACTGGTTTTCTTTAAAAACCATCGACTATAACCAAAATTTTTCCAAATAATTTTCCTGAAATCTGAACTCATGTGTTTTAAAGCGGGTCTTATTGTTACACATCGATTAAGTAAAGCCTGATCACCTGTGCTTAATTTATGTGTAATGAGAGGAACTTAATCGATCTGAACAGAGGTATGCTCCAACATTTTAAATGGTTATGAAAAGCATGAGTCTTGTTGCACTTTTATGAATATCCGTTTCCTAGGACTAGAGGCGCTGGTCAGAAGGACCAGAGGCGAAGAAAATTAGAATGCTCGATTTTTGCTAAGTATCCGTGTAGGACCATAGGCGTTGGTTAAGAAGACCAGAGGCGATGGAAGATAGAATGTCCGATTTTCGCTAAGTGTCCATGTAGGACCAGAGGCGCTGGTCAAGAAGACCAGAGGCGATGGAAGATAGAATGCTCGACTTTAGCTAAGTGTCCTTGTTGGACCAGAGGCGCTGGTCAAGAAGACCAGAGGTGCTGGGAAGTAGACTTCTCAATTTTCGCTAAGTGTCATGTAGAACCAGAGGACCGATGTACGGATTGCTTAGAATCTCTCTAAGTATAGAGGATGCCACAGCGGCTCTGGTCTCGCAACCAGAAGCTCTGGTAAAGATGAGAAGAAGGACCAGAGGAGCGATGGATGGATTACTTAGATTTCCTCTAAGTATAGATAATGCAACAGAGGCTCTGGCCCCGCAACCAGAAGCTCAAGTAAGGGAAAGCAGAAGAACCAGAGGATCGATGGACGAATGGCCTAATGTTTTTCTAAGTGTAGGAGTGGAACCAGAGGCTCTGGTCTTGTTACCAGAAGCTCTGGTAAATGCACTATGAGGAACCATAGGTTCTGGCTTTGTTACTAGAGGCTCTGGTAAGTGCTTCAGGAGGAACCAGAGGATCGATGGATGAAAGATCAATAATTATCCTAAGTACAAGGGTTAAAGCCATTGATTGGTAAAGATAGAATTCCATTGGATTATCAGAAAACCGATGGATAAGGAGTCCTTCTCTAAGGACTTTAGTACAACTAGAAGCTTTGGTCTCACGACCAGAAGCTCTGATAATGTAACCAGAAGTGTTGTCCAGAGGATCCAGCATGATTACCATGACTTAGTTTTGTTTAGAAGCTTCTAATGTATCACTAAGTTCTTGCTAGAGGATGCACTTTAGTAACCACGATTGTTCATGTCACAGATCTCTACGATGTCTTCTGATCCGAGTGAATATTCTGCTGATGAATCCGGTTATGTAGTTGGTTGCTCTGGAAGGAACTCAACCCGCAACGAAGAAATTGACCCGTACATGCAAGACACAGCATCAAGTGATGCAGCGGCCATGCCCCAAGTATCTTACCTACCCCCAACGGAGTCGGTACCTGATGTTCCGCTACGAACCCATCATAGCCCAAGAGTTAGAGTCACGCCCAGAAAGAGTGTCCCACTACCACAACGGGTGACGTTCGAGAACTCTCATAGGGTGGTAGGGGAGTCATCCCGACCCCATGTAGGGAGTAGAATGACTCAAATCGTGACCGGRATACCTGCGTCTCACCCTCAAGGGATGAACCCAACTGAAAGAGAGTGGGTGAGGAGGATTGCAGCTGACACGCAAGTACATCAGACTCGGCTAGGATATCATCATCACATCCTCAACAACCTGTCCGATGTGATAGAAGCGCACCACTAGAGTATAATAAGGAACATAGAGACTGCTATTCCCGCCAGGCGGGAAATTAGGAGGCTGTATAAATGGTTGGTGGTTTGTGGAATGATGATGTTGGCATTGGGAATAGCCATAGGATGGATGTTGTTMTAGAAGGAAAAATTAAGAGTAGGATACTCACTTTTTGTTCCGTTACTAGAAGACCCTGTTTTGTACTCGCCATCAAATATCAATGCATGAACACCTTTTGAAGAATGCTTATTATGTCAATTTATTGTCCGAATGAGGTTACTCTATTTTGGTTTTGGTAATGCCTGTTCATCCCCCATGCGAAAAAAAACACTTTTGGGTAGCATAGAAATATATGGGAAGTTATAACACTTGTTACCATCAAACTTATGAATTCCATTATGATTAGGATCCAAATAAATGCCGCCAAGAAGGGAGAACCCTAATATAGAGCAACTCGTATCAGACCAACTTATCGCTGCACTACCCAATATAGTCAGCCAAGTGGCTGCTGGACTGAWTGCCAACCAAACCTCAAACTCTGAGCCTAGACCTCCGCGGGAATGTACTTACAAGACTTTTAGAGCTTGCAACCCCAAAGAATTTAATGGAACCAAAGGAGCGGTAGGATTACTATCATGGCTAGAGTGCGTGGAATCCGTTCTGCACATTAGCCAATGCATCGAAGGGAATAAAGTAGAGTACACAGCGTGCCTATTGCAAGGAAGGGCGCTCACTTGGTGGAACACTCTAGTGCAAACCAGAGGCCGAGAAGCGGCTAACCGACTTTCCTGGGAAGAGTTTAAGAAGTTGCTAAAAGACAAATATTGTCCGAGGAGTGAACTCCAGAAGTTGGAAATGGAATTATGGAACCTCGAAATGAAAGGAGACGAAATTTCTGCGTATACAACGAGATTTCGTGAATTGGCAAACCTGGAGCCCCACCTTCTGACACCAGAGGAGGTTCCAATTGAAAGGTACATTTGGGGATTGTCTCCAGAAATTAGGGGAACACAACCTCCGCCAATCCAAAGACTATTCAAGAGGCGGTAGAAATTGCCATAAAACTCACAAACAATGCTGTGCGATCTGGAGAGTTGGCCAAAGGAAAATGGAAGATAGAGGAGTATAGGGACCGAAGAATCGGAGGGAAATTCGACAGAAGCAGGAGAATAACGACGAATTATGGAGCCCAATCACAGGTAGTAAGACAGGGCAATGTAGAAAGATGCAATAGGTGCAAATTTCCACATCGAGGGAATTGCATCATCTGCCAAAGGTGTCGTCTAGGGGGCCACACGACAAAGGACTACCGGAAGCGTCTATGTGTCGATTGTGGAAGTCCAGACCATATAAGGAATGTTTGCCCAAAAAGGAAGGCAGGGGCAAATGCAAACCAGATTCGGCAGGACAGTTCAGGCAACCCAAAAAGTCAGACTCGAGGTAGAGCATTTGAATTGGGAGCCAGGGAAGCGAGAGAGGATCCCAACGTAGTTTAAGGTACGTTTCCTCTGAATAATGAATTTGCATCGGTTTTATTTGACTATGGGGGGGACAGAAGTTTTATGTCACTAGACTTTAAATAGAAAATTAATTTAAAGCCCCAGAAACTGAAAGAGGCCTTTGTTATCGAGTTTGCCAATGGTCAAGAACTCAAAGCTAGAAATGTAATTTTGAATTGCACTCTGAACTTAGCCGATAAGTACTTTAGCATAGACCTTATACCGATCGAACTAGGAAGTTTTGACGTAATTGTAGGTATGGACTGGCTATCCAAAAACCAAGCTGAGATTGTTTGTTCAGAAAATCTTATCCGAGTTCCTCAAGAGGGAATGGAACCAATTGTGATCCAGGGAGATAGGTTAGATCGAATGGTTAAGCTGGTATCCTGCATGAAGATGCAGAAGTATTTGAAGAAGAAGTACACTGCGTACCTGGCCCATGTGATTGACGGAAGGATCAAGGAAAATAAGGTTGAGGACGTACCGGTAGTTCGAGATTTTCCCGATGTTTTCCCTAAGGAATTACCAGGCCTACCCCACAAAGACAAGTCGAGTTCGGTATCGACTTAATTCCTGGAGCTGCCCTAGTAGCAAGGGTGCCATACCGCTTGGCACCCTCGAAAATGCAAGAGATGTCGACCCAACTCCAGGAGCTGCTAGACAAAGGATTCATCAGACCAAGTTACTTACCCTGGGGAGCACCGGTACTATTCGTCAAGAAGAAAGATGGGTCAATGCGAATGTGCATTGATTATCGGGAGCTCAATAAGTTGACCATCAAGAATAAATACCCCCTCCCTACAATGGATGACCTGTTCGATCAACTTCAAGGGGCAGCCTATTTTTCCAAGATTGACTTGCGATCCGGGTATCACCAGGTGAGGGTTCGGGAAGAGGACATTCCCAAGACAGTCTTCAGGACCCGGTATGGTCATTATGAATTTATGGTTATGCCATTTGGGCTAACCAATGCACCAGCTGTCTTCATGGATCTGATGAATAGAGTTTGTAGGCTATACCTGGATAAATTCGTAATCATTTTCATAGACGACATATTAATTTATTCAGAAAACCGATAAGACCATGAGCGACATCTGAGAGTAATCTTGGAAGTACTCCGAAATGAGAAGCTGTATGCCAAATTATCCAAGTGTGAATTCTGGTTACAGGAAGTTCAGTTTTTGGGCCATGTAGTTAACAAGAGAGGAATTCAGGTGGATCCTGCCAAAATTGAGGCTATTAGGAATTGGGAAGCCCCGAGAACCCCTACAGATATCCGCCAGTTTCTTGGGTTAGCAGGCTATTATCGGCGATTCATTGCAAATTTTTCGAAAATTGCACAATCGCTCACAGCTTTAACCCAAAAGGATAAGAAGTTCACTTGGGGAGAGAAGCAAGAAGAAGCCTTCGAGACTCTCAAACAGAAGCTGTGTAATGCATCTATCTTATCCTTACCAGAGGGGTCGGATAATTTCGTGGTCTTTTGCGATGCATCGTATCAAGGGTTAGGATGCGTATTTATGCAGAAAGATAAGGTCATCGCCTATGCCTCGAGACAACTGAAAGTGCATGAAAAGAACTATACTACTCACGACCTGGAATTGGGAGCAGTAGTATTTGCACTTAAGATTTGGAGGCACTATCTTTATGGCACAAAATGCACCATCTACATGGATCATAAAAGCCTTCAACATATCCTCGACCAGAAAATGTTGAATATGAGGCAAAGAAGATGGGTTGAATTACTTAGTGATTATGATTGTGAGATCAAATATCATCCAGGCAAGGCTAATGTTGTAGCCGATGCTTTAAGCCGAAAGGAAAGAGTAAAACCGTCAAGGGTAAGAGCTTTGGGAGCTTTAGTGAAAACCAGTTTGAAGGCCCAAATTCTGGAAGATCAAAAAGAAGCTCTAAGGAAGGAGAACTTGAAGAATGAAATTTTGCATGGCATAGAGTCCAAGTTTCAGATAAGTCTGATGGAGTGTATTATTTAGGAAACAGAGTTTGGATACCTAAGATTGGCAATGTTAGACCAACCATTTTGGACGAAGCTAATCGATCAAAATATTCAATTCACCCAGGAGCAGACAAGATGTATAAGGACTTAAGAGCATATTATTGGTGGCCTGGAATGAAGAAAGACATTGCACTGTATGTAAATAAGTGTTTAACTTGTGCAATAGTCAAGGTTGAACACCAGAAACCTTCTGGTCTGCTCCAACAGCCCGAAATTCCTCAATGGAAATGGGAACAGGTATCGATGGACTTCATAACTAAGTTACCCCGATCAGGAAAAAGGTATGATGCTATCTGGGTGATTGTAGATCGATTGACAAAATCTGCTCATTTCTTGCCAATCCGAGAAGATTATAAGATGGAGAAGTTAGCTCAGATATATATAAACGAAATCGTCGCTAGGCATGGGGTACCTGTTTCCATTCTATSGGATAGGGACARCYGKTTTACGTCAAGGTTTTGGYAGTCRCTTCAGCAAGGGATGGGAACTCGTCTAGACCTAAGCACTTTGTATCACCCCCAGACTGATGGGCAAACCGAAAGAACTATCCAGACCCTGGAAGATATGTTGCGCGCCTGTGTTATAGATTTTGGTGGAAGCTGGGACACGCATCTTCCGTTAGTGGAATTTGCCTACAACAACAGTTACCATACCAGCATACCTTATGAAGCTTTCTATGGGCGCAAGTGCAGATCTCCACTGTGTTGGTCAGAAATTGGCGATAAATAGTTAACTGGACCCGACGTTGTCCAAGAAACCACTGATAAGATTGTGGTAATTAAAGATCGACTCAAGGCTGCAAGGGATCGTCAGAAGAGTTATGCCGACAATCGGAGGAAACCTTTAGAATTCCAGAAGGGTGATAAAGTTTTTCTAAAGATCTCGTCATGGAAGGGAGTTATGCGTTTTGGAAAGAAAGGCAAGCTGGGTCCTCGTTGTATTGGTCCTTTCGAAATAACAGAAAGGATTGGACCAGTGGCATACAAGCTAAACTTGCCCCCGGAGTTAAGCGCTATCCATAATACATTCCATGTATCAAATCTCAAAAGATGCTTAACAGACGGAACTCAAGTGGTGCCACTGGAAGACGTGCAAGTTAGCGATCAACTGCATTTTGT
>NW_020200662.1:5358-7941 GCF_001531365.2 Cynara cardunculus var. scolymus | reverse complement strand
TGAACGTTGTGTAAATTCTAACTCCTGTTATGTCGATGAATCATTTTATTTTGAACAACTTGAAATAGTGTTATTTATGAACTGTTGCTATGACTCGCTTGCCTGTTACATCTCGTGATTCCGTTTTAGCAGGGTGTGACAAAAGATCAAAATTTATAAAATCAAATAATTCCAAAATCTCATTTTTGGACAGAAACTAATGGTACATAAAATAATCAATTTATAGAGACTTCTAAAATGAGAGAGTTTCCTATCTTTTTATATGAGATATAGCACTGTGTTGTGGTCATTGAGACCAAATTTCATGTATTTTGAACATGCAATAATGATTCAAATAATTTATGCAATACAATATGTGATAGTTGGTAWGGCAGATTACACTATGTTAGTAAAATACTCATTTGAAGAGTTCTACTAAGTGTTCTGCAGAAATTCAAGTTGKATTATAAACTTAACACCTAAATGAAACTTTTAAAATAAGAATCACTCATTTTGGATGAGTTAAGAGGAAGATATGGCACCATAAAATTACATGCACACATCTGTCATTAGTTGACAGATTGCACACTTAACTTAATTAAATTGGTTAATGCCTCAAAACTTCATATTTTAAAGTGAAACTGGGTTCATATGAACCATAACTCATAAAAGAACATTTCAAAAGAAGAATCATACACTAAGAGCAAGTAAATAAAGAGATATTAGCATACAAAGTAGGAGTTACCTACTGATGGTTTCACAGTTTGCACACCTAAAATGTTTTAGGTGTTTGGAGATCAAAGATCCATGTTTTCATGTGACTCCACTTGAATGCAGAAGATAACTCATATAGTTAACTCTCAAAGGAAGAATCATCCTTTTTCATCGAGTTTTGAAAGAGATATGGTCATTAGAACATGCATCTACAAGTCTGTCAGTTTCGGACAGATTGCATACACATTTTATTTTGAGTAGTTAAAACCTCAAATCACCATATTTTTGAATGAAATCAGTGGAATTTGAAAGGTAACTCATTAAATTAACTTCCAGAAGAAAAATCAATGATTTTGAATGATTATTTAGAGAGTTATGGTTGTTTAAATTAGGGTTTACCTACTGAAAAACTCCCAGATGCACATATATCTTGTTTTGAGTATTTGGGGAGTCAAAACTCAATGTTTTTTAATGAGACCAATCGGATTACAACCCTAACTCAATAAATAAACTTTTAGAAGAAGATTCATGACATTTGAACATATTATTTTCAAGATATGGATGATTTATGCACATGCACATAATCTGTCAGCACTTAGAAATGCCATTTTTAAGAATCAAACTCACATACAACAWGATTTTACCTATTTTCTTGAGTTCTAATGTTTGGGTCATAGATCACCACCATCATATGAACATTTTTACATGTTTTTGGTGTGTAATATCTCCTTAAAACTCAGAATTTCTGGAGGTTAGAAGATAGTAGTTTAAAATGCATGAAAAGTGGGTTTTCGCCCTAAAATTTGCAAGAAAAAGATGGAGATGAAGTTGTTACCTTGATTGTTGATAAGAAGGATGCAATATCTTCAAAATCCTTGCTATTTTGATGAAGAAAAGATGAAGATTTCGGCTAGAATGAAGGATGATGAAGATGGTTCTATGTGACTCTTGAGTTTAGAGAGAGAGGGAGAGGAGTTTCAAAATTTGAAAAGATGAGAAATGAAGATTAATGGAAAAATCATGGTATTTATATGTGGGTATTAGGAGGGGGGCCGGCCATGGAAGCCCAAGCCCACAATAATGATAATTTTTTTTATAAACTTTAAGCCCAAATTTGCTAAAATGTCATATTTCTCAATTTTGACATTTTTCTTCAAATTAAAAACCCATGTTGGCAAAATTCATTTAAATAAAAATGTTTTATATTTAAAACACTAAAACTTTGTGTTTCATATAAATTGGGTATAAATTGGAGCATTTGGCACTATATAGGACGTTTYWGATAGTTACGGGTMGKAACCGGACTTTCTAAGCAACTACCGGAAACTCTAGAAATTTTTCGGCCAATCTAATCTAACTAACTCCTAATCTTATAAATTATCTTTAATAAAACTAATATAAACTTAATAAGAGCTAACCTGGAAGCTCAAATTTGACAGTTGTCACAACCGGTTAGTCCAACGACTGAGCGTTAGACCCAAAAGGTCTAGTGAGTGCATAAATCTCAAATAAATAACACACTTTCTAAACAATCCATTCAGAATCAAACCTGTTCAGATACATATACTCATTTATCTCTCTCGCGGTTACACCACCAGTACATCTCTCTCGTGGTTACACCGCCATTACATCTCTCTCGCGGTTACACCGCCATTACAACTCTCTCGCGGTTACACCGCCATTACATCTCTCTCGCGGTTACACCGCCATTACATCTTTAAAGTTTAACACATTAGCCAGATTTGAAGTCCGGTCAACCTTGTCCGGATATGAAATCCGGACAAACACTTGGAATATCAAGAGAGTTATATCATCTCCGGTCAACAATCCGGATAACACCTTGTATAAGCTTTGTCCGGTTAACACTTAGAATTAAGTCAATATCTTTGT
>NW_020200662.1:2327-3753 GCF_001531365.2 Cynara cardunculus var. scolymus | reverse complement strand
AGTAAATTTGGACAAATGGGTGCATAAATTGACTAAAGAAAGAATACAAGAGGAGATTAAACTCATCCTCTGAAAAAGAATTACATAAATGAACGAATTGAAAATWWTGAGCAGGCCTATACTATTACAAGAGATTAATCCACAGCAGAGTCTGGATAGTCATCTACAGCAAATTGCAGATCAGACTTCATGGTTTTGTAGACTTTGAATATCCATTCTCTGAAGGAGACTTGAACCTTGATTATTTCCAGAAGGTTGGTCACTTCATCCGCCCTTATATGCCCTCTCTGCACTTCTGTCACCACTAGGTTGAACACCCACTCGAGAGACTTTGTTGAATATTTGTGCGTCTCTTTGGGATTGAAGAACCATAGAATCTCATCCTTGTCCAGGAACACAAACCCAAAGATGGGATTGTGGACAATGGTGTTAGGATGAAATCTAAGCATCCAACTTGGTCTGTTCATTGGAGGGGAAATCTTCAGATCGGGCTGGGCTAACCTCATAGCGATGTTGAAATCTTTCTGGCTGTAGAACTTGACTTGAGCGCGCATTACCTCAATTAGCCTTCTGAGAGAAATCGAATATGTTGACCTCCTCTCCATGTATTTATTCAAGATCTTGTGAAGGAATATTAGATCAAATACACAGAGGTTGTGGAGGTCAGCATCTGTGAAAGTATATAGGTTGTCGTCATCCCTCTTCACCACGTATTGAGTATATAGCACGGTCTTCTTTAGCATAGTTTGCGGATAAATTGTTTCGAGTGAAGTAATCACATGCTCTGGGAAGACCTACTCTGGTGGCCTTGTGAGTTTCGAGAAGTGGAACTTTGCAATGGCAGAGGGCATACCTGTAAGCTCTGGGTCATAAGGGGGCTCTGTGTCCACGGCTGAATAATGCCACCGCAAAATCTCCTCAACAGTGGTTACGGGCTCTGTGCGCACCTTCTGCGTAGGAATCTTGCTCATAGATTCAAGGATCTCAAATACCCTCCCCACCATGGCAGATTCTAACGTTCTGGATTCTTCTTCTAGTATAGGCCTCTAGGTAGACCCCTCTGGTAGGGTAGGCTTGACAGTTCCTACCAGAGTGTCAAACGTACCCATGGACGTTTCTTCTGGTATCTTCGTGAGTTCGGAAGAAGAGCCTTCTGCAACTCTGGGGATTGGGACTCTGCCCTTTCTCATCTGTGCCTCTGCCAAAGAAGTCTTTAGTGCTCGTACAAGATCCGGGTCATCATACTCTTCTTCATTGATCTCCTCTGGCGATTCAGAGCTTGACCCCTTCTGTGGTGACTCCTCTACTGCTTTACCCTTGCCTTTCCCCTTAGGCTCTGGAGATTTGTCTTTTGAGAATAGGGCAGCAGCAGAGTCCACTATTTTTAGTGGTTTGGTAGAGGTTGTCTTCTTTGTTTTCTCTGTCT
>NW_020200662.1:0-1517 GCF_001531365.2 Cynara cardunculus var. scolymus | reverse complement strand
ATTGAAGAAGGGTTGAGAGACAGGGCGCTGAAAGCTTCTGTGAGGTCGTCTTTGTTGAGGACAAAGCTCTGAAGGGCTGATACGGTCGCCTTGAGCTCAGAAGTTGTGGAAGTCAACTCCTTCAGAGCCTCTGTTAGCGGTGCAAGAGCCTCTGTCGCCGGTTGGGAGGAGAACAAGCTTTTCAACTACTCCATCCGCTCGAATACCTCTATGGCGAAGGTTTGTAACTCCTCCTTCGTCACATAAGTATTCAGGGAACCTAGATCACCAACACATGGTGACCTAGTAGCCTCGGAGTGTGAGGCGCCCTCAGTGACTGGTTTGTCGATGTCAGCTTGGGGACTTCCACCGGATCCTCGAACATCTCCAATTAGAGAGCCTACCAGTGTTCTGTTGATGTCGTGCCCAGTAGGTTCAGAACCTAACTTGGCAGAGGGATCGAGTGGAGGCTTTGGACGTTCTAGACCCGCAGTCTCTGTGAATCTTTCGTATGCCTCTGAAGCATAACTTGGTTGTTCACTCAAGTGTGGAGGGGCAATGGATGCCTCTCTGGGTTGTGACGAATCCTTGGGCGAATGGACTCTTATTTTAAAACCACCATCCTTTTGAGAGGATGTTTTAGTAGACTGTGGTTCCCGGACTGTGTATTCGACAGAGGACGAAAGAATGTCCTCTGCGAGGTTTGCTGGTTTAGGGCTCAGCGTGTGCAAGCTTTTTTCAATAGGGGTTCCCTCTAGAACAGGGTCCCTAAAAATGTGGGTTGCACTAGGAGGAGGGCTTGGATGTGTGCCTTCGGCATCTTTTTCACCCTCATCTAACTCCAATTCTTCTTCTTCTTCATCTAGAACGACTTCTGTCCCCAAATCCGCTACTTCTGTAGGTGCTTTAAACTGTTGTTGGATGTGGAAGATTACATCGTGTATTTGCTCTGTTGGGGACTCTTCTTGATCAATCTTGCGCAACCTTCTGCGTTTAGGAGCAGCCTCTGCTGGGCTTTCTTGGATTGAAGCCTCTGTGACCTCAACCTCTGCGGGTTAGGCCTTCTTCGATTTTTTCTTTTTCGGCTTTTGCAGAGGACTGCTTGGACCCTCTTCTTCTCTGGGTCTCTTCTTCCCTCTCTTTTTCTCAGAAGAATCGACATCCTTCTGAGTCTTCTTTGTCTTCTTTTGTTTTTGTGGGGGACTTACTACCCTCGGTCTGTCCTCACTCATCTCTCTAGCCTCTTCTGGCTCCTCCCTTCTTCCCTCAACCCTTATTTTTTGCACTCTCTCTCCTAAGGGGATACCTAAGCGTGGAGGGGTTTCAAGGACCAGCTCTGGCCTCCTRTATCCACGTCTGTACGCTTTTCTATCTCCTCTGCTAAGGTATTTGAGCATGGCTTTTGATAGAGGCCTTGGGCTTCTGTACCCTAGCTCATGCTCTGTGGGGTGGAACTCCTTCATTGGATACAGTCGCGCATTTGGCTCTGCAGAGGGCAGCTTCTCTGCTATCATATCGCCAAAGACCAAACCAAAGAA
>NW_020200661.1:131053-153526 GCF_001531365.2 Cynara cardunculus var. scolymus | reverse complement strand
TGATGGCAGCGGTAAGGCGGCAGCGGTAGGGCAGCAGCCGTAGGGCAGCAACTGTAGGGCCGGCTGTTAGGGTTGTCTTGTGATGGGGCTGCTGTGGTAGGGCAGCAGCTGTAGGGCCGGCTCTGTTAGGGTTGCCTTGTGATGGCAGCAGTAGGGCGGCAGCGGTGGGGCGGCAGCGGTGGGCAGCCGTAGGGCGTTTAGGGCCGGCTCTGATACCAAGATAAACTTGGTAATTATGTATATATATATCGATTACAATCAGGGATATATATAAGAGATACATTTACACTCTAGACCCTCTAATATAATTATATATATATATATCACACTTAATTGTCTAATAGTATATGAGTTTCAGTTTTGACACAAAGATACAACAAGTATGCAGTCAGTGTTGAGGACCAACATATTAACGATTACTAAAAAAAATCACCCATGGTGTTGCGGAATGATCCAATATTGTGAAAATATTGCATAAAGCTAATCAACCGTGATGAACTAGTTGAGACTCCACTAGCGTATTATCATGAGCCACCCAGATTGGAGGTTGCTTTTTACTCAAATAATGTGCTAAAAAACACTAAGCAAACATGAAGCTACTTACCTTTTTTATTTCAGGTAATGGCAGTCCCCATCAATCAACACTACGCTCCATTGTCCACAATACTCTTATCATGCAACCCTCGCAAAAATGGGTTGGATTATTGGCACTGAGCAGTTCATCTACCTTCATACTTACCATTCCAGCAACGCCAAAGTTACATAATTTTTACTTACCTCATGACTTTTATGCCTGTAGAGTGACGGGTCACTTAGAATCAAACCGTTGATCTCTTGCATGCAAGAGTCCCCACTTTTTTAAAGAAAACTTTCAGAAAAATGAACTCACTATCAGAATCCCATAATGATTGTCACCATGGAGGAACCAAATGATGGCAGGCACGCATTTCATTTGTTTATTGCAGATTAAAGTACAACTCTAAACTTCAATGCATCATTCATCATCAAGATGGGAGAGGCGAGCACCAAGTTCAAGTTTGGCACTAAGAGGCGCATAAAGATGTCTGTATCAGAACACCAAAAACGGATACTGGGAATTAAGCAAAAAAAGGTAACAGAGCTAGTATTTTGTTGAAAACTTGTAGTTAGCTCATCATCATATTTGCGAAAAAAACATAAAGAGCATTACGACCCCATTAAAACCAATTTTAAACCATCTTGGACAGCTGAGCATGAAGAATACAAGACCTCAAATGATGCACCAGTTTTTTTTCTCTGGAGAGGGGGTGTTTTAAGTTATTTTTGATATCATGCATGCAGAGTGTGTTAAAGTAATCCTCATCTACTTGAAGGAACATAACTATTCTTACTTGTTAGTTGTCACTATGCTAATGCAAAAAAAAAAACCTCAACCATGCGTGTAAATATCTGCTATTTTTCTCCACCTGGATGCTATATTATTCAACTATCATGTCCTGCTAACTTATGGTGTAATCTGAACTACAGACAGTTCATTGGAAACTCTAATGGCTATAAACATCAGCTAACAGCAGAAGGAAACCATATTAGATGAAATCTTTTAGGTTTCACATTGCATTATGTCATATTACAGATGCTCTGACACTTGATCAAGTATTCAACACTAGACTTGTACTGTTGATGAGCACTCAAGAAACATGACATAAAGCTTCGATTTACTGTGTTGCTGCCTCAGCATATCTATTCGTTTAAAAAATTGCTTCTACTCTGAACGATGCCACAGTATTCTGTCTGCATTAGTGCATTAGAGATCACAACAAACGAAAACTACTTAAGTTTTATGTACATGTGTAACAACAAGATGATACAGCAAAACAAACAACTTAGCAATCTGTAACTTTATGTCAATAGCAAACAACTCAGCACTATACATCTTTGTATTATCAAGTTCACAAAAGATCAACTTTAAGCATCCAGACAGCTTCTTTCCATGATTCTAACACTCACTTAATATGCACAAGATTCGGAAGGAACGGAGAGCTCAAACTCACCTCCACCCGTACATGTAAAAATCAAAATGAAACAGTATTAGAATCAACCCATTTCCAGTAATGCTTCGTACAGGAAACTGCTCCTTCAGCCTCTTCCTTATCATCAAGAAGTTGCTTCTTTTCATCTTCTATGGTGCAAAAACCAGAATCGGGCAAACCATCAACCATGGCATCTACCGTATGTAAAACATAACAAGCTGGCAGTCCAGGGTATGAAACAGACACCTTCTCCTCCACCTTACTCGAATAAGAATCCGGTATAATTTTCAAAATGTCATCATGAAGACAAGATGCGGTTATAATTGAACCCAGTTCTTCCTTGACTGCTCTGGCAACAGCTTCTTCTACGGTCTCCCCAGGCTTCATTTTCTCGGATAGAGGTCTGGAGCGGTTCCTTACGTCACCGTTCGACAATTCTTGATGTGATTCGATCAAGATTCGATTTTTATCATCCCTAACGCGAACCACGACAACTTGGACCGTACGGAGAGGAGGGGTAGAGTCGGCAAGAGAGGTTTCTCCTTCATAGAGCTCGAGCCATAGGTTATGGATGTTCTTGGTGCCGGGTCTGGTTCCCCAAGCGGCGAATGAATCGGAGGGTAGACGGGGGCGGAGCCAATCGGAGAGGGATTGTGGGGTAGCAAAATGATGGATGGAGGTCTTGGTCAAGGGAATAACGGGGAACCTAGAGAAACGGCGATGATGATTGTAAGTGGAAGTCAGTTTGGGGGAAGAGGCATAGAGGGTGAAGAGAGAGAAGATGAAGTCGGAGAAAGACTTGGGAAGGGTTTTGTGGAGTGATGGTGGAGGCGGCTGCGGTGGCAGAGACATGTGGTGGTATTATAAATTGAAGATGAAGATGAAGATGAAGATAGCCATCAGATGAAGGGGTGATTGTATAAGGATTAGAATAGGCGATTGGTTCACAAACGGTACCCCATCTGCCACCAGAATCACACGTTTTCACGGCCACGGACATGTATGATTCATCCTTATCATCACAGCTTCAAAGTCGTTCGGTACGGGGCAGGGTTGGTTTATTCGGGTCGATGAGATAACCAAGTGGTTCGGGTTTAATTGTTTCTAAAAATATATGCGTTCTCTCTCATAGGGCCGGCCGGCCCATACCATCTTGTTAGTTGTTAACTTCTTATTGAGTTTGAGGGGGATGTTTTGTAATAAAAATAGAATGAATTTTCATTTTTTTTTTCTATTTAATATAGAATAAAATTTTGGGTTTAAGTAGGAATGGACTCATTATCTATACTATCTTATAAACCAAATTTCTTAAGCCTTAAACACAATTGTTTATACATGATGTACAAGTTATTAAAGCTAACCGTTTTATTTGTGAGGGTTTATGCGGCCGCTTCCTCTCAAACGTCTTCCTCGATAGCCGCTTCTCTTCCCCAAGTTGACGATTCAGTATCCAAGACTTTTCTCGCTCCAAGAATGGCAACCCGGCTCCTAATGGCTATTCAATATCCAAGAAATGACTAATTGTAACTTTAGGATCTCACAGCTCACCTCACCTTCAAGTTTCCCATCCATCTCCACGTAAGCTTTCTTCTTTGTTTTCTCTCGAAATGAAGATGGAGCAGCGCAATAACCATTCTCACTTCAATTTCAGGTTACATATTTGTAGTTACAACTCTCAATTTAGTTTAGGTTTTTGGTTTTATTTTGAATTTAGGTTTGATTGTATTTGGTTTTGAATTGATTAGATGACATTTTGGTTTGTATCCGGGTAAGATTTTGAATCCAAGTACGATTTTGGTTTGAATCCAACTGCAAAGCTTTAATTTAGTGGAGCTGGTTCTACTTTTATTCGTGTTCTAGTCTTTATACGTTATTTTTATTTTTATGTTATCTGCTAAAATGGTACAACTTTATGGCTATCTTTTTTTTTTTTTTTGTTTATTTGTAGATGAAGAGATGTCAAAGGGGCTTTTTACTCCCCCAAAAATTAGGATTTAGACTCTTTCTTATTTATCATATTGGTTGATGAAGACTCGTGTTTTTAGGTTGTAAGATTACCAAATCTACTGTCAAGGTATACCTAACACCTCACTTATGTTTCTTATTCTTCTTCTTCTTCCAAGTATGATACTCGAAACTCGAGAGAACCATGCTAACAGAAAGAATTCCTTGTTTACAATTACTCGGGAATATTCAGATTGGTTGAAAATAGTAATAATTCCATTCTTTATTTAATGTTTATTTCAGTTGTCCAAAAGCGAATAAGTTCCCTTGATGCGGTTTTATGTGTTCCTCTTGATTCCATTCTTCATCACTCCAAGAAAATGTATAATTGATTTATACATCTCAAATTTATTGGTAAGGTTTCAAAATGAATTGGTTTACCTTGAACAAATATTGTTTTTTCTTTTACCTTTTTTTGTAATGGATGTTTTTCGTATTTTTTATATTAAAATACGCATAACACATCATAAACTGATACACTATAAAATTGATAACTAAGTAAAAGCTTTTTTGCTTAACTAATTTAAAACCACAAAATCATAAAATAAAATCTTAAGCGAGCTTAGGATACAACATATATAGTACGGAATATAATTGAGGGTCCGAGCTTTTGGCTTAAAAAAATTAGAGAATCACGCCGTATCGCACGGATACACAACTAGAGATTTGGTTACTAATGGTATTGTGGTTTCCTTGGACCATCACTATATTAGATATAGGTTGCTACCTTAATTCGATATTGGAATTATAAAGTGTTCAATAATTCTTCTTGGTATTTTTTATGGATTTGGTTTGTGGTGTTGGATCCTTAAAAGAATTAGTTATTATGTTGATAGATTTGGGACGTTTTATGATATGATATGGATTTTCGAAAATGTTATTGGTCGTTCTATAAGGCTTATTTTGGTTATCCTCCCTGAACATTTCAATTTCATTGGAAGATGTCCTATTTTTAAGAAATGTATAAATATGAGAAATAAGAATTATTGGTATGCTATATTATATAATAAGCGGAGGTTGTTGGACTTGTACAATCTCAAATCAATCACTCTTAAGATAAGTCACGTCCTGCTTTATGTTGAGATCGATAGATAGTTCCATAATATTACATCTCATGCATAATCATATTAGAATTAATCGGTTGTCAAATTTCAATATCAAATAGATTATTGGATTGTTTCAGTTCGTCTCAAATCAATTGAATATGAAACAATCAATAGTATAGGGAACATTTTCTTTCACATTGCTCTAATCTTAATAATTTTTGTTTCATTATGCCTACACTTATTTATTTGAAACAAAACGCACAAAAGGTTTTTGTTTTGAAAACCGCTAAATAATACTTGAAAACTTGATTGTATATGATTTCATGAATATATTTATGCAGAAATTTAGCAACTTATGTTTATATTTCCGAGTAGATATTATATGTGATTTGTTGCTATTAAGGGCATCTACAACCCAACATCAAATCCTATTTCTTACACCTATTTTTATACAATTTCACTCAAAGCAAACTCAATTTTTACAACATTTTGGTGTTGGTGAATGGTGTAACACCAAAATTAGTGTTTAGTATTTTATCATTCATTTATATTAAAGTATTTTTATCACATAATGATCTCTCAAGTTTGGTATTTATGTAAATATATTTTATTTAACTGTAAATAATATTTGATCAAAATGCATGTTAATATTATACGGTAAATTCTATTTATATTAATATATAATACATCATAACACAAAACATATATATATATATATATATATATATATATATATTCGATATTTAATAAGTAAAGAAGTGATCATAGTCTTTCATATGGTCAAGATCGGATTTGATTGATTAATAATTGCGGTTTTAGGTAAAAAAATTGCGATTATGCAAAAAATAGATAGAGCAATTTCGTAACTTTTACAAATAGATGGCAAACGGGTTCAAATATAAACCTATGTGAACTCGTATAATTCACAAATGAACTATTTTAACTTATTCACATATAAATAATTAATAAATTCATATATGAACCTGTGGGTTCATATATGAATAAGTCAAATAATTCACATGTGAACTAATTAACGGGTTCACATATGAACATATAGTTTATATGTGTATCACATGAGTTCACATATGAATCGTTTGCCGCTTATTTGTAAAAGTTAGAAAACTACATATCTATCTTCTGCATACCCATGCGAGGTGTAACACCCCATTTTTTTTTCGCCAAATGAAATATTACATCATCCAGTATACATCATTAATTACTCCAATAATTAAATCAAAATGCTTACATCATAATTAAAGAAATCTTAAGGTAGGGACCTGCCATTTCATAGGCATTCCCTGGACGTATAGGTTCACAAAGAACTAACCGTCCATTTTGGGCCGTGCTTCCGAAGATGTGACATATCGAGTTGATATCCATACCTCGGATAATGTACCATACGCACATGTTACCCCAACCCTAAACCATAGACATGCGATTTATAGTTAATAACCGGAAAACATTTAGTATGCTTGCACCACAAATTGAAACACCATATTCATTCACATTTAAATGATAACATGCAATTAAACACCTCATCAAGTATACATATAACTTTGCACACCATTCATGTAAAAATAATTTGTACATATGTATATATCCCTAGTGAAATCTTGTGAAAGACTCGCCTGAATAGCTCCATTTAACTAAATATCGTCCCTTGAATAATACCCTATAACACATAATTACATTTCATTAATTAGTGTCTTGAATTTTCCCAAAAAGTCATCTCAAAGGTCAAACGGGTCAACCCAAGCATACCTCGTTGTCATGTATCCCCCATGGAATATTTCACGCCCAAAAAAATTACAACATATTAAACCCAATATTTAATTATATACGATTCTTGTTTTAAAACGTCCGATCCCAAAATTATCTAATTACAACTCCCGAGATAAGTTGTTAAATTATTTCTCATAATATAAATGTGAGAACCCAATTAATTAATACCCTTTATAATGATGTCCAAATATTGAACAACTTAATCGAAACATTCTGATTTATTTCCGATTAATCCAAGTAAATATATGAGTTTTAAATCTTTTTAATAAATATCGATTTTATCAAAATGACTCGAGTCTAACCGAACTCGATCGAGACAAGTTGGCCCTGGGCCCAAAACCTGGTCCAGCGCCTCCCGGCCCAACTCGACACCCGACCCAACCCTGTCGCACCCCTGGTGCGGCTATCGTGGACGACCTCTATTTGATATTTTTTCCGACCGTTTTTCACCAAATTTCTTACAAAATCTTATATATAATAACAATCCCAACTCATACCCAATTTTACATTCCCTACGGTCCATTATTAAACTCGTATTTTGAGTTTTTGTACCCGAATCTCGTTGAGCCGTCGCCACAACAACTTCTAGCCCAAAGACGTACAAGCCACCATAGCCCACAAAAATTATATCAATGGAAAGATAATTGAAAAACGAAGACAATCATATATTATATACTAATTTTGGTTGAGTATTTTACTTCCAGCCGTCGTTTTTGTACAAAATGACCCTATGTCGCTCCAAACTCGACATCTCTCTCAGTTTTGATGAAATCCCGAAATTCCAATTGATTTTACTTCCTTGTACCCTTGGGAACGATTCCTCGAAATTTCAGGCCAAAAATTGAATTTATAGGGCATCAAATCGGCTTTGGAATATGAAAAAACGTGATTTGGGAAATTATTTCCCAAATCTCATTCATTTCCGAATAATTTTCTACTTTTGGCATCCCTTTAGTTTTCGCTTCTACATTTTCATCCTAAATCAGTTAAATACAAAATATTTCATTTCCTTTTTTTATTGATTTTATTTATTGCAATAAGATAATATTTTTCGAGTATCGACATTTTAATCATCTTTAAATTTTAACCCTCAACGTTTATTTATTTTAGAAATCATACATTTTAGAGTCTTACACGAGGATTTATCCGATGTTTCACAATTAAAGCCGCAAATGTTGACTAGATGAAGAACTAAGATCTATGAATATATATATATATATATATATATATATATATATATATATATATATATATATATCACCCAACACCTCATGATAGAAATTAATGGGGCCTAGCTAAACCATTAATTAAACATCATATTAGATGTAAACTTTGGTTTAGTAAAAGAAATTGTATAACACATGCATACATATGTGATCATCATTCATAGATCACAAATCAAACTGAAGTGTTAGTTTATTAAGTATTAAATATTTTATCAGGTCAATTATCGTTACCGGGTGAGTTTGAAAATGATCAAAAATCTTACATGATAAGAGGAAAGATAAAAATTGAGAGTCTTATCTGCTAAGTGAGAATGATGATTTTTATATGACTAGTTGTGTACCTGCGCAATGCGCCGGGAGCCATGAATTTTAACGATTTTGAAGTTCCATTGGTTTTATAAGATAAGATTTAACGATGATATAAGTTACACTTGGTCTTTACATATTAATACAATTTGAATAAATAAGAGTTATGGTTCCAATTACAGATTATCGATGAAAAAAATTGTATGACAGTTTAAAATACAATATATTTAAAATTCAACATATTTAGACGACTCCACAAATGTGTTCGATTTACACCAATAGCAAAGAATCAAGAAACTTGAGTTTTAAGATAAACACTCAAAACCAATAAAGAAAACTACAAATTTGACAGATGATAAGCCATGAAAATACCAAAAAAGATGGGTTTTAGAATGAAATTTCAACTGTTTACCCTCTTTCTTGTCCAGAAACTCAGATTAAGGTTGAATTAATACATGTGTATATATTTCAAATAAACTCAAGAACATATTAATTCAGAACATATTATACAGTGCAATTTGGACAGCCCAACCCCAAAATATATAGTATATATATATATAAATAAATAACTATAAAAGTATAAATCGTAAATATTAAAAATATTTTTTTACAGTATATATAATATATAATAATATAATTAAGTAAAAAACTATTCAATATTGGACTCATTTCGAAGGTATTAACGAGACGATTATAATGGTGCAACTTGTTAAAATAAAAATGTATTTTTTAAATATGTTTTAATTGATATACGATTATGTATGTTAGTTTGATAAAGGTTTAAAATGAAACATTTAAAAGTAAATGACGTAAAGTAAATTAATTAATTATAGGGGTATAACGTGTAAATTTAAAATTATAATTTAAAAAAAATCGGTTGTGAGTGTATGTGAAGAGAAGAGAGGGTGAAAAAGTAAGGTAATGTAGTATAAAAGGTATTTTGGTCATTTAATATTTTAAGACTTTTACTAAATTTGCTTAATAAGATAGTATAGATAAACGTTTACTGGATGATAAACGTTTACCATTAATCCATTATGATGATTCATAATATTAGCCAAGAAGAAAAGTAAAGGGTGGTGATTTGTGATAAGAATCCTAAATCTTTATAGGTTTTCAAATCCCTTGTGTTTTCGTGAATCATGTTTAGTTTTGCTTAAAAAACAGATTTGGTAATTAATTAGATATTAAAGTCATGGATGGAAGATTTGGTAATTTATTTGAAGTATATCCAAAGTTTTCAAGAAACGACATGAGGGATGAAAATTAATAATTAGATTGTGTGAATATTTAAGATATGAATACAATTTGGTGGGTTTAGTTGGTGGTTACTTGTGGTGGTGGGGCCATATTTCTCACCGACTCTACTTTATGATTAATGGGTATGGGATGAAACCAAAACACGAGTGGACCCTTCCTTAAGTAGCTATCTACGGAAGAAAAGATGTTTGTATTTATTCATTCATTCAACTCACAAGCAACTGTAACAGTGGTTTTTGTATCAGAAAAAAATAATGACCATATATTTATATTTATATTTATATTTATAGTCATCACAAAAATTATTTGGTAAACTCCATAACCCAGGTGTTGAGTGCACAGCAGGCCTTGCGGAAGCCCTTAAAGCCGGCAGACTTGGCCAATGCCTCGAATTCTTTCTGGGTCCTCTCTTTGCCACCGGGGTTGTGAGCCAACATGATGACGTCGATGTGCACCACGTTTTGTGTCGCAAGGCTCGAGTCAGGAGTCTCTGGAAGAATGCATTCCGCTACTATCACTTTTCCATTCTCAGGGAGTGCTTTATAGCAGTTCTTCAGAAATTTCACGCAGTGTGCATCACTCCAATCATGGCAGATCCACTGAAACCAAACCCAAATTAATCCTATTAATTTTTTCTAATTAATTTACCCCATCTCTCTACATATATACGCTACCTTCATGAAAATGGCATCTCCTTCTGGCACGCTTTTAAACATGTCTCCACCAACATGCTCAATACCTGCATAAACCCAATCCATGTTAAATTAAAATCAAATATTGACAAAAATAAAAATAAAGACAATATATATATATATACCAGGATAAGTGGTTGCATCTTCAATGACGTGTGGCAAATCAAAATTGATACCCTTGATTGAAGGGTGTTTAGAGAGGATCATACTGAGACTGGCACCGGTGCCACCACCAACATCCACAAGGCTGCTCACTCCATTAAAACCATCATACACATCCAAGATCTTCTTCATGGTCATGGTGGAGTGATTAAACATACCGCTGTTGAAAACCTTGTTGAATCTTGGATCCTTCCCATGATACTCAAAAGCACTCATGCCATATGCCTTGTTGAATGGAATTCCACCATCCAACACTGCATCTTTCAGATGATACCTATATATATATATATAAATAGAATCAATCAATAATACTTAGCTAGCAAGGCAAGATATCTAGTAGAGAAGAAATGAAATGAAAATTACCAGCTCTCCATAAGAACCTTATCCTGGTTCATCAGCAAGAGTGGTGCCATGGAAACACCATCTTCGTTCTTTACCAAGAATTTGCAGACGGGAGCAAGACCATAGAGACGCTCAACATCATCACCTACCTTCTTCAGACTACAACTCAGCACAGAATAGCTAGCCAATAAGCGGCAGATCCTGTCCAGCATCACGGCTGCCTCCGGGTTGTCTGCCTTTGGGAGCTGAGCAGCCAGGTCTGCCGGAGACACATAAGCACCGGGGCCGGCTTTGGCAATCGTCTCAAGCAAATCCAAGTCGATGGCAGATTTCAAGACCATGGGTAAGACGGAGGCGCTTGCCAATTGCATCGCAAACAGGAAAGCTTCCTCCTCTTGCTGATTTTGGGAAGCCATTTCAGTTTCAATTTGTAAATCAGTTGTGGTTAAATTCTTGAATATAATGAATGGATGAAATTGGAAAAGAAGGTTGGGTTGAGGAGATAGTGGGCAAGCTTTGTATATATATAGCGGGTGAAGGAATTATAGGTTGGTACACCTTACCAATCACCATGGACCCAAACCACCACTTGTTGCTTTTACCTTTTCATTTACATATTAATTTAAGAGGCATAATTACAAATAGGGGTGCTCAAAAACCTGACGAATCCGATTAATCTAACACAACCCAACACGAAATAACTCAATTCGAAGCAACCCGATGTCTAATCGAGTTGTAAAATTGTCAAACCATAGGTATTAGGTTGATATCGGGTTACTATTATTTGAACCAAACCCAACCCGATGAACCCGATATCCTTTTATTTCTTGGATTTAATATGATTGTTGAATTTATATTAGTACATTAGACAATTATACTATCATGTATGCTATTCGTATACACATATTTTTAATCTATTCACATCTTTATATAACTCATTCATATATATATGTTCAATAACTGTGAACATATATATGTAAATTGAGAAAATTAATTGAATGTGATATACGTAAGAAATATGGATAAGTTGTATCAAATGGTTGATGATGAAAAAAATAATTATGAATAGGGAAATAACATATTATAGGTTAGAAGAATATTTTAATGTACCAAAGTATCAACCCGACTAACCCGACCAACCCGTACGAGTTGGGTTAGGTTGGATTGCACTTTGGTTCGGGTTGGGTTGGGTTAAGATTTTTCAACCGCAAGCATTGGATTGAGTTGTTCAAATGTTTTCAACCCGATCAACCCAACCCGTAAGCACCCCTAATTACAAACATATATAATAAACCTGTTTGAAAATCATTAATTGCTATCTTCTCATATTTGGAAGAAAAGAAAATAAATTAATGATGGAAATAAAAAACGGTTTTTTATTTGTGTCTTCTTACAAAGAAATAACAAATTTTCATGAGACTCATTTTTTCCATATATATATATATATATATATATTCATATTCGTTTTGATCGATGATGTTAAATTGTGAGTGATTTTACTAAGCTATCCAAGAATTATCATTTATTTTCTTTTACATCTTAAAAGAATTATCATTTATTTTCTTTTACCTCTTAAAAGTTTCAAGAGCATATGCTTTTCTTTCTTTATTTTTTTTAGAAGACCATGTAAAAATGCATCCAAAAATAACAAAATAAAAACAAATATGGTAAAACGTAAAGTTTTAGATAATCTTTAACAGATCTTCTATAATTTCTTTAAAATAGAAAACAAAAATACATTTTTTTTATAAAGAATCTTTTTGAAAATCCTTTTAAAATAGAGAACCAAATACACTTTTTTAGAAAATCTTTAACAAATCCTTTGTAATTTCTTTAGTTTAGATATTTCAATATTAATCAAGTTATTATATAATTTTAATTACTATTCAAATCCATCTTTTTTTTTATATATAAAATAACAATAATTCAATCCCATTTATAAGAATAAATAGAAAAATCACCTATCTTCTCACATCAAGTTTAAGAGAATTCTTTAAACTTGGTAGAAAACTTAAAAAATAATGATAAAAAGAAGTTTTATAGTCTCTATTTTAAAGAATCTGTTAAAGATGCTCTTATAAAATAATAAGATAAGATATTTATTTATTTATTAAAAAAACTAATAAGGACATTTTGTGATTGATGTACATTGCAAGTTTATTATCTTGAGGGAAGAAAATTGTTTAAAAAACTTTTAATTTATACTTTTTTCATTAAAAAGCTATGCCATAATATTTAGTATGTAGATAGAAAATTAGAATCAACAATTTATACAAAATATAATAAGCCATAAACCTTCAAATGAAGGAGTGATATGTATTCTTTGTGTTATAAATTCAAAAGGAATTGAGAAGAAAAAAAGTTGGAAATTTATATGATAATGGTGGGCAGGAGATTTCTTCTTTTCCAACCCTGGCATCCGCCTCCAAATGTCTTCTAAAATCATATATGGATGCTATTTTAATATTGTATTTAATGATTTATTTATTTTATGTTTTAATCTTTGAATTAACCATTAAAATATGTTTATAACAATAAAATAAATAGTTTGTATTTTATTATTCTTATTCTTTCATACAATAGTGTATAATGAAACGGATATATTATTTTATTAATATAATACAAAATATGATTTTTAGTATATAAATAGATTTTAGTATCAACTCTTTGTTTGAATGTTTTTCTATTGTGGATTGAAGATGCGTTAGCCAGAGTTCTAGAAGATCATGAATCATACTTTCTAGGGCGCAGAGTCATACGCCGTTATGATCAACACCTAACGAACACACACAAACAAACAAACAAGAAAGTACTTTTTGCGAAATTTTGGAGAATAAATGCTTTGTTAATTACTTTGAGGAACTTTAAAATTTGATCCAAGAAAATGATGTTGTATAGTGAATATATTAGCAAAATGGGTAAACAATTTTGGAAAGAAAAAAAGTTGATCATGTGGTATAATCCATCTAAAAATGGTCATTAATTGATAATTAACCGTTAATTTAGTTTAATTAATTAAGGACATGTCTTGGTTAAGCAAATATGCGTATATAATATATACATAAAAAAAAAAAAAAAATGGGGAATGTTGCTTTGAAAACAAACAAACAAACAAATTGAAAGATGGATGGTACTGTTGGTGGGCTTTCATTTGATTGATTAGGTATGGAGATTATGACCCTTCACTTGGTAATTGGAAATTGGTATTTGGAAATTAGTAATTGGTAATTGGTAATTGGTATTGGTGGGGTTAAACCTTATTACATGTAATGTAAATGATCTGATGACTTTATATTATAAATTAATTATGTGGTATTGTTTCAAACATCACGTAATTATAAAAAAAGTAAATAAAAGGTTTTAATATTTAAAAATAGTTTTGTGTTTTGTTATATTTATATATAAAAGCATATATATACAAGTTAAATAAAATTTGGTGGAGTCTCTTTCTTACCTACTACCGTGGCTATATTATTTCCAATTTCCAATTTCCAACTTGTGATTATAATTTATTTATTTATTTATTTATTTTTTAAGCATCCATATCGCTTGTTGGACTGACATTTTGAAAGATAAATTAAGAAATATAGATTTGTTAAATTGTAAATAGGGATGTATACAATTTGATTTTTTTGAAAATATAAAATGAATGAAGAAAAAGTATGCAGGATATATTGACCTTTAATTTGTTTGTTTGTGATAGTAGTAGTAGGTATTGACATTTTCAATCACATTATAATATATTGCAACTCAAGTCAATACCAAAAACCTTTAATTATTAATGACTATTTTATTTTTATTTTTTAATATAAATTCAAGACGTTTGGTGGTGTCTGTGTCTTCCAATTTATCTACATTTTCTTTTTTCAATAACTAACTACTAACTTGCTTCAAAAACATATATCTCTCATAATGAATGACAATAAGTAGCCAATATTTTGGACATGATGATATAACTTCTACATCTAAAACATCACTACCATATTTATTTCTTACTGCATGGCATGGCATGGCATCCTTAATTACTACAACTCATTAACTCCATCCACCACACCAATACAATTAATTATTTGAACATGAATCAATTAATTAATTACTCATTTTGTAACAACAGCAATGCCTTTACAACTTCTTTTCTCCAATCCCTTCCTTTTTAAATATCATTCCTGTTACCCGTTTCCTCGCACTTCCACTCACAATTACTTTCATTTTACCAACACAAACTAACCCTTTCATTTCAATACTTCCAAACCTTAAAACATATATATCATCCACTACCGTTGCATGTTTGCACTTTCTTTTCACTAGTAGAAACTCAGTTGGACCTCCTTTAAAAAGAATAAATCTTCATATCCTTTAAAAAGTAGAGGCACAGACCCTTGTTTTCAATTTCTGTTTTCCTCAAATAATTACTTTATAGGTCCCTCAACTTCTATAAGCACCATTTTTTGCATCTTCAATTAACTTACTACACAACACCTCCTTTTTTTTTCATATTTTTTACAACAGATGTCCTTGTACTAACAGCTTTTGTTTTGTTTTGTTTTAATTTAATCCCATCATATCTCTTTCCTTTAAAACTCTAACATGAAATTTTCAATATACAAACTCTTCCAAAAGATTCAATATATAAATCTTTAAGTAGTAAATGTTGTTGTTCTTTTCACTTTCATTTATTTTTCTTCTTCCATTTTTTTCCCTCTTTTATGATTAGAAAAGAAAATTTATTGTTTTAGTTATGCAAACCAAATGTATTTATATTTTGTGTAGCATAAATTACAAACCAAAATATATGAAGGTAAAAATAAATAAGTAAGCCCATCGTCTAATTATGTTCTCTTTGTTTTTTGAAATAGTTATTCCTTGTATAAACTGTCTTGCATTTATTCACTAACAAACATGACTTCCATTTATATCCAATGCTTTTTCACTCATTGTCAATTAAAATTCTTGTGTTAGAAATTTATTCAAATTATTAACATACAATAATTAATACACACTCGTAAAATAAGAAACATTAAGACTAAAGGTAAAAAAAAGGAAGAAAAAACCAATTTATTGATGACAACACGCCCAAAATTCAAAATAACACTTGCATCTTCATATAATCCATTGTCCTACAATATTACTAGTAGTACATAGCAGTAACAATAACATTAACATTAACATTAAAGCAAAAAAGTGGGGGAGGGGGTTGGGACAATTGATTTAGAAGGAATTGGATCTATTGAAGACCTTCTTCCATGCTGCTCTCCAATTGAGCGACAAAGATGGACGTCTCTTAATGATGGTAAGAGGCGAAGGACAAAGCAAGGGTGAGGATGGTGCGGTGTGTGATTGGATGTCATTGTCTTTCGGCATGTTCCAGAAACGAGCTCCTTTCCTCTTAGCTCTAATGGTGGATAACACCTCTTTCTTGTTGCAAATGCCCCATACTGTCACCTTTTGTTGATTGTGATCCACATTGACCGAATAAATACCTGATCATATATCATTTGTTAAAATGATTTAAAGAATAAATTCAAATTATACTATATATATGTGTGTGTGTGTGCGCGCGCGCACACGCATACCTTTAAAATGGGCCAAAGCTTTCTTGATTTTCTTGCCACAACCATAAGAATAGAGTGGCACCATGATCTCTACAAATTGTGCCTCCACATCCTTGGCCATGACTGGGACTAGTTGAAGATCCTCCATGTTATTATTAACTTGGTTGATGAAGTAGTCTGAATGTGTAGATATATATGATGGATGAGTAAGGTAGCATGCCAATTCCTGAGATCCAACATAGACTTTTTACTTTTCAGTTGTAAGTGAGTGGAAAGATGTGTCATGTATGATACTTTTGATGTGTATATTATAGTAGATAAGGCTTGCTTAATTAGATGCATGCAATTGCAATTGCAATTGCTCCCCATGTGATGTTACCAATCACTTAGCATTTCACTTGCCCTTTCCACATAAAATATATCTTTTAAGAAATGCACCTAGAGTAATTAATGGGTTCTTAAGTTTATAGGATCAACAACTATATATACAGTGACAGTGACAGTGACGTTACAACAACCTTGGTACAAAGGTAGCCAACCTAATAGTACTTCAAAAGTAAATCGCACTCTATATTAGTATTTTTATATGACACTTTTGAAAAATATTTTATTAGTATTTTATATAAAGCTTGTTATATATGATTTCTTTTAAATGGTCATATGAAAATGGCAATAGGATGATTTACTTGTAAAGTTGTCCTAATTAAATACTCGATTATATCCACTGACATGAAGATTGTTGAACTTGTTAAAAAATTGACTTTAAATTTGAATACATATTCATGTGGTCTTTGAATAACAAGTGAAGTGACATGTATATATATAGGGCATGCATAGATAGATATCGCTATTATGATCGGTTGTGATGCACTATTTGAGAATAAAAACATGAATATATATATATATATATATATATATATATGATTCCCTTGTTATCATTATATTTTTATTAGTGCATGCACAAACGATGTTAATCTTCTTAAAAAATTATATTGGATTAAATGCATGTTAATTAATAAGTCATTAAGCTCAAGTGCGTGTTAACTAAAACACAAAGCTAATTCTTTGGAATTGCATATTTAATCACAAATTAAGACATGTAAAGTATTTACGATCATCAAAGTTTGCAGAAAATGGTAAAATATCAAATTTAATACTATGCGGAAATGTATGGAATAACGAAAATAAGTCTTTAGTTCTTGATTCAAAACTAGGAAAAGAAGGTGATTCATCTCCGGTTGACCCATGAAATACAACGTACTATACTAGACTAATCAAGATTAATAAAGTCTAAGACAACATTTTACTACTTGAATTAAAAATGAAAAAAAAAAGGCAAGTGTGGGCAAAAATGAAGTGTGAACATATATATATATTGCATTACTAAAGTTTACAGAATGAATATGAATTTAATTAATTATTCTGTGTTTATACAATTACAAATGTAGGTGTATTAATTAGAATCAAGGGTCAAGCCGTGTTGTTGAATTAATAATTAATTAAGATATGCAACATGCATTAGGATTCTCATCTGAGAAGAGTTGTGGAGCTGGCATCATCAAGTAATTAACTGCAGGCATCATTCTTTCTTCATCACCATCCTTCTCATCTTCTTTCTCTACTACTTCTCCTTCTTCTTTAGCCTTGTGAGGCTGAGGGTGTGGCACAATTTTGGCTTGCTTTTTGGTGCGCCTATACACGTATTCCACCAGTTTCTTACCATCCATAGTTCCCATCACCCTCACTTTACCACACCTTACTTCTGTCTCCACTTTACTCACCCCTGTAATCAATTCATAACATCCATCAACACAATAATAATAATAATTATTATTAATTAACTTGTTCAACATCTATACCTTTCATCTTTAGGATCTTGCGCCTCAGTTGTTGGGCACAAGCTTCACAGTGCATGTTCACGTTCAATTCAACATCATGACTACTGCATCCATGATCAGAATCGACTACTTTTTCAGGATCAGGATCAGGATCAGGATCAGGAACAGGAACTGGGGACAAAACCTTGGCACTTGTCTTTATTTTCTCCATTATCTTGTTACAAACTGCTTCTGGCTCTACCACTCCTTTTACTGTCACTTGATTCTTCACCATGTCTACCTTCACTCCAGCAACTCCTATAAATACATACATGCATGCTCCATCACTTACTGATAATCAAAATGTGTGTTTGATTATATAACAGCTATTACATACCTCTAATTTGCAAAAGGGATTTCTCAATCTTTTTGGCACATCCAATACAATGCAAATCAACAGATAATACCATTGGAGAGGGTACTGCCTTTGGTTCTGATTCCTGCTGAAAACAAATTAACTCACATTAACTACAATTGGAATTCAAACATTAATCAGTAATCTCCTTTATTAGTACTATAACAAGATCATGCATGGTACTAACTGCTTTCTGCTGTTCACCCCACATTGTCCTTGATAGACAGTTTCAGTTACCGCACACTTACAGAGAAGGAGTAAAAGATAGAGCGAGCTAGCAAGAGAAAACAGGATACATATATATATATATATATATATATAATTTGAAAGAATGTTGAGAATCAAAATGATGGCAGGGCAGGGATATTATTATGGTATAAAGGCAAAGGCTGAGATGGCAGAGCACATGCAGAGCCACCACTACTCCTATGTATAAAAATTCAATATTTTGTGGTTATAAGCTTTGCTAGACAAATTTATGGAGAAAGTGAATGAAGGGTAGGTGTCTTATAATTGGCTTAAACTGCAACAGGATCTAACAAAATCTTGTTTATTGACAATTATAAAACTAGAAATTTTCTACCTCGTCATTGTTGAGTAAATTCCAACTTTACTTTCTTTTTCTTTTTTTGTTTCAACTTTTGATGTTATGAGTTATGAAATTTTGATTCTGCATACAATTTTATGAATGTACAGATAACTGGTGCAGCCAGCTAGTTGAGCATCTCTTTTCATGATCATCATCCTGGAACTGGAAGTTTTACTTTTTGAAACAATTATCTATTTGGTGAAGCTAGAAATTTATCTAGTCATCTTTTTCTTGTGTGGTAGGAATAGGATTGGTAAGAAGGTTTTATCTACTTAGATTTGATGACCAATTGGAATACTAATTCCCCTCCCAACATTCTCTTTTTAGATAATCTTATATACCATAATGACGGCGAATGACCTCTATGTTTAAAGTGGTTATGAATGTTGTTACCATCAAATACGTCTATTTTCATGGAAAATTGACTAATTGCAAACCACTTTTTTAAGTTAAAATTTTCAGAATAAATTAAAGGATCCAGACCAATCAATTAGAGAGAATGAAAATATGGTTATCTCTTAACCACCAGATCTTATATTTACTCTTTTATTAGCATCTTCTTTCTTTTTTTTTTGTCCTCTCCTTTTCTAACAATGGTTTTCTTTCTTTCTTCTTTCCCTTCCATTCTTTTCTCTCTTTTTGCTGATACTTTGATGCAATGATCAAGATATTTCTTGTAGAGGTGGTTATTGCCTTTTTGGCAAGTTAATGCTCACCACCCATTCCATTTAAACATTAAAAGAGTACTACGACTGATGAATCAATCAATACCCCCAAAAAGTTTGTCATATGTTGTAATAGTCAAGACTTGAGATAGATATCTTTTAATAAGAACAAAATTGTCCACAGTTGGTTGCTAAAAACAACTAATAGTGGTTATCAGTGGATAATGTTAACCAGTTATAATAAAAAGATTCAAGACTGCATTTAAAATTGTCATTTCCTATTTATCCAAAATGCTCACCAAAGCATGTCCAGGTCTTCTGTTGAAAGGTTTCAAACTTGAAATCTCCATCTTGATTTGCTCATCTTCATCCACCAGGCTGCTTTAACCTGTTCTTTTAATCATTTTCCCATAATAAATATTGTGACACCCCAAAATGAGGTAACCAAATAAATTAGAAAGCAAAAAGAACAAGGAAAATAAAATAAAATATGTTTTATTTTATTGAAAAAAATAATAATAATAAAGTATAAACATATTTGAAAATCAGATTAAAAATGAAGGAAAATGTCATATTAGGGGTGAAATGTGTAAAGATGTCAAAAGTAATAGAGTCAGGGGGCCGAATGCATTTTTATGAAACTTAAGGGGTTGGGTCAGATGTTAACAGGTCCAAACCAGAATGACCTGTTTTGTAAATATACATCAGATCTGCAAATTCAGAAACGCGAAAACGACCTCTCCTTTGAAGCTTTATATCAGTTCTAATTTTCAACTATTAAGACAAAAAAAGAACAGATACATGTAACCAACACTTTTATCTACACTTTTGCTTCAAGAAAACCTAAGTTTCATTGGGTTTCGAAAGAGAAATCGGAGGTTGAAGTTTGAATTCGAAAAGCTCCGTTTATTGACGATTGGAGGTAAAATACTCAACTAAATATCGAGTTCTTTATATGGTTGGCTTCGTTTTTAGATCCTCTATGAAATCTTAGTAGCCTTATGTCTCACATTTTAGTTTTAAATGTTCGATTTTGAGTTTTTTTACTGGTTTTCGAGTGGTTTTAAGATAATACTTTTAAACGAGCGTATGAGACTCAATACCTGATGGTTTTCGTTGATTTTTGTTCCTATGGTTAAGGAAAATCATTTTCTAGAGTTTTAAGAAAAAGAATCATCGAAAACGATGAAGAATCGAGGGCAAGGGGCCGTTTTCCGGTCACCGGTGCCGTTGGGGGATTGTAGGAGCCATCTGGGCTTGATGTAAGGGTGCTCAAAAACCCGATGAACCCGACCAACCCAACCCCAATTTTTGAAAAAAAAAACCAACCCGAGGTAACCCGATACATGATCGATAAAAACATTAGCCAACCCGACCTTATTGGTTGGAATCAGGTCAGGCCCAAAAAAACCCGACCAACCCGACAACCCGATGAACCCGACCTTAACTTTAGCTTTGAATTGTAGATGACAATCATGACATGACCAACCTCAACGTCAAGAAAGCGAAAGCATCGGGGTTGAAAACGTCTAAAACTATTGTTGTTGATTGATGTATTATCATTTGGTTTAAACATTTTTACTGTAATATCTAAATATTTGATGAACTTGCATATTATCTTGAATGGTCGGTCGTATTTCAAAGAAAAATTTCCTTTATTTTTATGTGATTTTATATTGTTTAAATATAACCCGATCAACCCGAATGGGTTAGGTTGGGTTGAACTTTTGTTTGGGTTGGGTTGAAAATTTTCAAACCGCCAACATTGGGTTGGGTTGGGTTGTTAAAACGGTTCCAAACCGATCAACCCGGGCCGTGAGCACCCCTAGCTTGATGTGGTCATCTGGGCCGTTTTTTCCTGGGCTTTACTTGTATTATGGGTTGTTTTATCTTTTGGACTTTAAGATTTAGTCCATGTAACATTTTGAGTGTATTTGGGTAATTAATTTAACCATGTCAAATCTAACCAATTAGTATATTATTTCATTTTATTATATTGTATAAGTTATATTGTTTAATTAATTTAATTTTAAAAAAAAAGTATGTTATTTAATTAACATATTAATTTATTTTAGAGAATTAATAGTGATTAATTAATCTTTTCCTAAGTGGTTTATTAAATTGATTAGTAATTTAATAAATGTTCTCTTAGTTGTCGGAATTTGATTTTATCAATTGTCTAAGACATCTTAATATGAAACATATGTTTCATTTAGTTGTTAAAAGGATAAATCGACGTTAAGAGTTGTTATCAGACATAGTACTGAGAGATTTCTTAAATTATTTTTGATAATTTAATATTGAGATTAAAGTGTCGTATTTCCGAGTTAATCAATTATAGAGACACCTTAAATTAGAGAGTTTGATTTATAAGATCATAAAATGTTTATTATGATGTTTTAAGCCGTTGTCGAGTTTTAGTCATGTGGTTTGAATAAAATTAGTCGGGGTTGACTGAGTTGACCAATGGTCGACTTTTGACACGTTTTGACCCATGTGGATATTAATGATGGGTCAAATAGAGTTGTTTGAGACATATTAAGATGCTCAGATACGAAGTTTTACTTTAGGTTGGGTCAGAATGACAATAGTTGACTTTTGTTGAT
>NW_020200661.1:123813-129948 GCF_001531365.2 Cynara cardunculus var. scolymus | reverse complement strand
CTTATCTCTAAGTCCATCGCACTTTAACACTTTCAAGTGATCAACCCGTCAAGAAGTGTGCTTGGTTTTATAAAAACTCGGTTTTATAAAAACTCGAATGAAACAATGGAACGTCGTTTTCGAAAACACTTAGCTACTTTCGTTCGGTTTGAAAATATCACATTTCCGTCTCACACCCAAGTTATAAAAGCTTAGCTACTCATAACGGAAAGTAAAAAATAAATGACGAAAAACAAAGACATAAATGTAAATTACGTAAAGTAAATAACGATAAAATAAATGACGGAAATATAAATAACGGGAAACGTAAATGACATAAAATAAATAACGAGAATGTAAATGACAAGAAAATAAATTGCGGAAAGTAAATGACGGAAAGTAAATAACAATAATCGTAAAGAAACGTAAAATAAAGAGCGAGAAATGAAAGACGAGAACTCAAGAACTCAAGAACTCAAGAACTTGGAAATTTTTCTTAAAGACTCTCAAAATCAGCTCTCACTAGCTGATTTTGATCCTTAAGATATGATATTGATGATTAAACAAGTGCCCAAGCACTCCTATTTATACAAAGAGTCTATCCAAAAAGTAAAAACCCAATGGTTAATGACCAAAGTTTAATAACAAAAAGAATCYTATGCTAAAGATAATCCATTGGTCCAAAACTTTCCAGATTTCTAAAATCTTCCAGCTGGCTTCTGGCTGTCCTTCATTCAGCTCCAAAAATCAGCAGCTTAATCGTTAAGCTCTTTGCCCAACCGTGTGTGCAGCAGGTGGCTGCTGCTGAAATGCTGAAGCATTAGGCTGTTTTACAAAATATTATCCGTTAGCTTATATTTTCATGCCCCAATAAGTTAAACCACAATATTTTAGCTCCATAACAAAAGTAAAGAGAAATAAACATAAAATGACTCAAAGTGGGAACGAAAGACAACTAATTTTACCTAGAAAGACGTAAAACGGATGAATTATGTGTTGAATTCTCAACACATATCAACAACCCCGTAATGAGTGTCTAGACAAGTGTAGGTCAGACAACTCAGGGAATGCCAGTGACTAAATGACTCATACCCGACGGACAAATTATGAGATCTCTTTTCTTTCAGTGTTGCATGTTTTTCAGAAAATGCATACTATTTGGTACAAAGTTTACAAGTTGATATGTATGATGTGAAATGATCTTTACTCACGCAAACCATGAACTCACAGAGCTTTATAAGCTGACTATAATATGCATCTCAGAGACAGAAGGTTTCAGGTTGGACAAAGAAAAAAAAGGGAATACATAGAGACTTGTCTAGTCCATTTAAGTTCAATATTTAGGTGCAATCATCTATGATAGATAAATTTGTAAAGCAACCCGATATGGGACGGGCTGACATTAAGTTATATATTTATTCTTTTAAAGTCTTCCGCTGTAAACGGTCTAAAGTTTTAATTTAGCCATTATTTTTGGAGTGCTTTTGGAGAATCTGTTTTAGATTACGTAACATTCCTTGTGGTAAAAATATGGGTGTTACAAATATATTGGATTTTGGTGCCAATATCAACTCAACCAATGACATCACATACAACTTTGTTCATGAAAAACAAGAGCAATGATAAGTGTTGATTAAAAAGGTCATTGTGTGCATGACTATAAAGTATTATTCTCAGGTCCAATATCTGAAGAAAAGATTTATATTCCTGAGTTTGGAAGCAAACAGAGAGCATGAGTATGAACAACTTATGTGCGAAACCGAAACCGAAACCCATGAATCATGCTGATATGATGATTATGTCAGAGAATGATATAGCAACTAATCTACCAAATTATTAAATAGAAAATTCCAAACATCTACACAAGCAAAAACCAAGAAACTCCTCTAGTCCTTCCAATTATACTTTACCATAAACAAACAAACACACATATAGACAAACTCTTATGTGGATAAGAACCATCAGTTTCTAATTTCTACCCCTAAAGCTGGCCTCAACTACAACTACCTATTCCCAGTAGGCACTGAGCTAACTTCAAAAGGTTGGGCATCTCCATAAACCAACGACCCCTGTACACAAGCCTATCAGCACAAGCAACTTGAGCATATATAGAGCAATGAAGGATGAGTCATTTGCACGAGAAAAATCAACTTTGTGCCTCATTTCTGAAGTACAGTCTTGATCAACTTCTCTCTGCTTCTCAGTGCCCTCCTTTGCCTGTACATGCCAGTTACAAGTCAACAAGCCAGACAAATTGCAGACAACCAGGAGTAAATAACCAAAACAAATTAAAGCATGCTCATTTTTTTAATGGAATAGCAACACCAAAAACCCACCTTAGCCACTCTTGGTTTCCCTTCAGACCTTTCTCCACTACGGCTCAAATTTATCGTCTGGCCATGCCCAACTGACCTTTGTAGTTTCATCTGCAAGCGAAGTCTTCTCTGTGCAGTTCCTTGGTTATTAATTGTTGAGCCACTAGCAACCATCTGCTGTTAGCAAGCCCTTATTTTGATAGTTGTTCCAAAATCATTGTCACTGGCAGGAGCCAATGAATGGTTGTTGCTGCTGGCAAATTCTTCCTTGACCAAAACATTCATACGGTTTTCCATAGGAGCAAGGGACTTGCCATTTACTTAAGGAATATCTCTACGGAGGATCAAATTTTCAGCATTCCCAACATCAAAAACTGGAGAAGAGTAAGTTGCTATGTATTCTTGATATCCCGTATTAAGTGGCCTCCTATTGTCTTCCATATATGGTCCATTGTTAGGATATCCAATAGCCAAATGCTAGAGAACACAAGATTAAAAATGGTAAGTTTTTCAGCATTATAATTACTTGCTACAAGAATCAAGAGAGTATATATGTACTTGTCCTTGAACCATTTTGCCCTCTGACTCGCTGTTAGATTCATTCTCTTTAGGACAAACCTCAGGCATAGAAGCTTGAGCAACTAAATCCTCCTTACAACCAGGATGTTCAAAAGAACTTTGATCCGATCCTGTTAGGATAGTGTTCAAGAACATAAGATCCTGTGTACCTGTTCCATACTGCATTACATTATGCCTGTTTCCAGAGTCACCAGCTGCATGGTTGCCTAGATATGGAGATCCATGCTCTAAGTGCATTTGAGAAAACACGAGGAGAAGATTTTCAAATCCAAATGTTGTGGAGTAGCATTGCAAAAACCTTGTATCGCCTCTTCTAGCCCTGAATCTGGCTACAAAATAAAATTTAACAAGAATCAGAATATCAGGGATTGCTTGATACATAATCTGCAACAAGAAAAAATAAAATTGAGCAACCTAAAACAAATAGTAGCTTCACATCTGAACTCTAAATTTAGGCATACCAGTTGATATTATGAGCTATCAAGGTTGTAGTTATTGGCCTGCCAAATAAGAGAAGTCGCAGGGTCAATGTTTTTGGCATCTGGTGGAGCAGTACTAGACTTAACAATGGACGGAGGTGAGGCAACACCCAGATCAACATCATCACCGGTTGAATTTCCAGGATCATCATCCTTCACATCATGCATGCTTTCGAAATAAGCGACATAGCACAAAAGGACTCTGTAAAGAACAATATAACTTCATGTAAAAAACAATAAAAACATCCCCTCCAAGTAGCAAGAACTGATTGCAAAGAAAAGGACAAAAATATATTTAAAATACTCATTAATGTTGATATTGGAGACATTGCTTGTCAAAGAGCATGCATAAGCGGTTTGTTCAACTAGCCATTGCCCTAGGAAGGAAGAAATATTTGCAAAACAATCATCAATATCAACATAAATAACATCTTACTACATGTAGCAATCAGAACCATTTAAATTATTATTGCTAAATCATGAAGAACATTCTACTCAGGGTAGAAGTTACCAAATAGAAGATGAAATGTTGGTTTAAGAACCACTATTACCAGCATCAACAACTTTCTACTGAGGTCCTAAACCATGAATTAAAAAAATCCTGTTCAAGCAATAAAGACCCTATTATCGAGGAAAATAAGAAAGGTTGGTTGATAAACATTTTAGTATCATCCTAGAGCATGTATCAAAGACCCTATTCATGAAAACAGAATATGATTACTATATAAAAGACAAAAGTAAATTATAATTACTGTTACACAAGAAAGACAGTATGAGAATCACAACTTTGGATCTCGTGAGTAAATATTATTGTACCAGGTCCTCTGAGTTTATATAAGAATCTTGAGTTTGTATGACATCACACACTTGTCCAGGATGGGTACCATCGAGTTCCTTCTCCGTAGCACAATACTCATGGATCACCCAATGAGTCCTCTCCCCTCTGGGAGCCCGACCCATAGAAAACAAGCGTCCTCTTCCTCCCAATTACATTACTTCCCTTGTTGTCTTGATCAACCTATCTTTCCCAGTGGCTTTCCAGTACCCAGTGGCTGTGGCCCTATTCAACCGCTGCCCGTTCTGATACTTACGATCTTTGGGGCAAAAGAAGAACCATTCGTTGTCAATGGACTCGATCACTGACAAACCTGCAATGAAGTTCAATGATCAAGATTAGCAATATTAAAGAAGAAAGTCACAAAAACCTAATTTTTTTTAATTTAGTAGGGAAAGAGGGGATGAAAATATAGTACCAGGTAAATCCCATGGCTCTTTTGAGCAAACATCAATTTCTCTAATACAACACACTTCATTGTGGTGCCATTGATCTTTAAGCGTAAATAGTGATTAATCAGTTCTTCGTCCGTCAGACGGAATCGATATCCTACAGGGAGAGAATTTATAGCCAACACATCCATTTTTACTTTAATTTTTAAAGTAGGAATCGAGAAAGAGATGCATGCATAAAGCAAGTCATGTCAGTTTATTTGGAGAGAAAATAGTTATTGACAGAAGGCGGAGTGATCCATCCATGGCATGGATGGATGGAGCTGATGAATGGGGATGACGCGTTTTAATTCAATGTATAACACTTGATCAACTGTTTGTTTCTTCATCATGTATTTTGGTTGTTTGTTTATCTTTTAATAGTTCCACTAAAAGATAATATTTGAATCGTTAAGAGGTGAATCTTGTTTGGTAAAACAAAAGTATGCCTCTTAATGGTTCTAAAACCTTCTGAATGATTTTGTATCCTTAATCTCCCTTAACCATTAAGAACCCTAATTTCATAGTATACAATCACTAAACAATTATATTTCATTTTGCACTATATCATGAGAGCCTCTTAATCATTCTGACCATTTAATCATTCTACACTAAACCATTCAGCAATTGCCAAACAACCCCTAAGATTTTCTTTTAGGTATACAAGTATAAGCTCAATTTTTTGCTAATAGCAACGAGTCTATGAATTTAATTAAATACTCACGACTCTACATTTCTTAAGAATTAAAAAGAAAATATTTTTATACATGTTACAGTATAAAATCAAAATCTTCAAAAAAATATTGGATTATCTCTTATTTAAATATTACAATGTTATTTGTATTATTAAAATATTTTAATAAATTCATAAAATTTATTTATCTTTCCTTAAACATTTAATTTCAAGTATATCTCCAATTTTATAGATTTTCATTGTATATCTCTTGCTTTCTCCATTTGGTGAATTTTTTGAAGAATTAGTTAATGCTTCAGCAAATAATATTGAGTTGGATATCACACCAGCATGGTATCCGGTTAATGTTTCAACCGGTTATCCGGATACTTAAATATTTAAAACTTTACATCTTAAGTACTTTATATATAAAAAATAATTTTTAAGAGTTTTTATCAAATAATTTATAATATAATATAGATGATATATTTTTTTTAAGGATATCTCCTCTTAGAACAGCATAAAAACCAAAGCGTAAAATTTTAAACCCAAATTAAACCATTTTATCTATACTATCTTATAAAGCATTTGACTAAAACTCTTAAAAACTCTTAAAACTCTTAAACCTGTTCATCCCTATCCGATTTCATCCAATATCTGAATTCGTGTAACTAACTGCAGATAAACACAATCAAATACATGATAAACATCTCATTTTAAATATAAAAAAATCTAAAATAATAATTAGGATAATCATTGAGTTCTAACATAATACTTAATTATTATCTTTATAAAATGTTATATTATTAAACCAAAAATAAATTATTTCATTATTAAACTTAAA